>NC_058372.1:59555000-59800000 GCF_018350175.1 Felis catus
TTTGTTTTTGCTTTTTTTACTGCTGTGCTAGTGCAGAAGTAATTCACTTGTGAAAAACTAGAAGCATGTGCACCCCTATAATACCATCAAAACATTTTACAAGGTCACATAAAGTAGTTAAATTAAGTGATGACCACGAAAGTTAATGCTGCCTGGCAATCACACTGTATTTCCCTTGCCCTCCATTCTCTAACTCTTCTAAAGCATGACTTCAAGTGCCTTCTCTTTCTCCTCAAATTTCTGGTATTTCCACTCCAATATTCACTCCAAGTACAATCTTACTACCCACTGAGAAACTGAAGCAACCAGGAAAGAACTTCCACAAATTACCATCACCATATCTAATACCCACAAACCTCCCTGATCATAGTTTTACCTTCTCTCCTGTTTGTATCTTTAAACTGCACTAAATCTCAGCCTTGTTAACCCTCTCAGAGCTATCACTCCAGTAATTTTATCATCTCCTACCCACATTATCACATGTTCCTTCTTTTTAAGATCATTCTTACGAACATATAAAAGTGTTGTATTATTCTCATCTGATTATACTCATTAACCCTAGTCTACTTTTTGCTGCGCATCCATTTCTCTTCTCTTCAGCTTCCAGTAACACTCCTCAACTGGTTGGGTGGAATATACTTTTGTCTCCTACTAGTCAATGTCATTCTCTCTTCAGTGCACTCCAAGTAGGCTTTTGCCACGACAGCTCTGTAGAGGGTTCCAGAGATATGCCCTCCAAAGTCCAGTGGTCAAATCTGAACTGTTTATATTACTTTTATCTTTCTTGATGGATTAACTTTACCCAGAAAAGGCATTTTTTTTTGTACCTGAAAACACTTTTGTTCACTTAGGTTCGAGGATGGCATATTCTCTTATTTCTTCTCCTGCTTTACTTTCTACTCTTAAATCAATCAATCAGTCAATCGACATATGTAACAATAATTAATATTTGCTTTGTAAAACACTGCTGATGCCATAATTGCTAACAGCCATTGAGCAAACAGTGACTAACTCATAGTTTGAATAATAAGCTTTATAAAATGACAAAACCCTGAATCAGTTATTTCATTATAGTCTAAAACAACAGTTTCTCATCCCCAGCTATTTAGATCAGATAAATAAAGCAGTTTCCTCCCATATCTGAAAATCTTTAGTAGAAACATTCTGATATATATAAACTAGTTTGCTTATACATTCAATAAAATCAATAATTTATAATGTATACATGGAGAATCTTCAAAAATTGTTTATATGATCTGATTTTATCTATTAGTAACTTTCTAAGCTCTATGAAGTTATTTCCCCAAAATTTAATGTGCACAATATGTATTCTAAACTCTGTTATTAACATCTTGGAACAGAAATGAACTTCTGTGGGGAAGAAAATAAGGAGTTGGAATTCCTTTTGTTATGAATTGGTATGGTGCAAACTTTTCTCACGTTCTTTTTTTATATAAGTATTGCAATTCAATTAGTTGGTTAATGTTCTCAAGAGGCAAATACCATCACCTTTTACATACAGAAGAATAACTTAGAAATATTTTTATTTTAGAAAAAAACCCACAGTCATTGAGTTGGGAAGAACAGAGGATACCTAATCGCTCTGCAGCATCTGATTCTCAAATTTACTCTATTTTTTTTTTAAGGTCACTGATACTTTACACATAATATGTTAATATCTGGACCCATTTGTTACATATTGGCATTCTCCTATTTCTTTATATTTAATGCTCTTGATATTTTAATTTACATTGTCCAATCTAATTGTTTTCTTTTAAGTTTATTTATTTATTTTGAGAGAGAGAGAGAGAGAGAGAGAGCACACAAGTGGGAGAGGAGCAGAGAGAAAGGGAGAGAGAGAATCCCAAGCAGGTCCCATGCTCTCAGCTCCAAGCCCTTTGCAGGGCTTGAAACTTCAAACTGTGAGATTATGACCTGAGCCAAAATCAAGAGTCAAATGTTTAACCTACTGAGCCACCCAGGCACCCACAATCTAATCATTTTTTTAAAATGAAGAAATATATGACATGTTCACCTTCAGAATGGATTTAGTCTTAAAAATCAGTATTATTGATATTTGACTGGTATAAAGGAGTCCATTGATTTTTAAATATTTAGTGTATGCCATAAATTAAGGGAGTATTTAAGAATTTGAGAGGAAGGTAAATATTTCATATTTCACATAAAGGTGTCTTATTAGGAAGAAATATAAAAAGAGGGTAAGTTTTTCTTCAGAACAGAGAGGCTTACGTAAGATCCTAAATGGAAAACTAGATTGCATTCCATTATTTTAGTTACATTTGAAAGCATTTCTCCCATATGATTTGCCCGTCTGAATGTAAGTACAAAAGGAGGATGTTTCTGTTTATGATGGATAGTACTATTTCAGTAAACTTAGGGATATAAGTAATGACTAAATTACCATCTTGCTTCTAAGCCATCAAAACTGCCTATGGAGAGTAGGCTTCATTTGTTTTGTTTTGTTTTGTTATGTTTTCAGGTCATTAGAATGAGATGAGTTATAACCTTCAACCACAAATATAAAAAAACTCCCATTATAAAGAAGATAGCCTTAAAACTTGTCCTGTCCTCAAAATTCAATATAAATATTAGTTCCAAATCAACTTAATGACAGAACTAAGGAATGCCATTTGGTATTGACATTTCTTTTTAATATGGTAAGGTGTTGAACAAACAAAATAACCTTATTTCCGCTATTTCTGTATTTGTAGCTTTCTGCAATAAAACATAAAAATATTAACTCACTAGGGGCGCCTGGGTGGTTCAGTCAGTTAAGCGTAGGACTTCGGCTCAGGTCTGTGAGTTCGAAGCCTACTTGGGGTTCTGTGCTGGCTGACAGCTCAGAGACTGGAGCCTGCTTTGGATTCTGTGTCTCCCTCTCTCTCTGCACCCCCACCCCCACCCCCCGGCTCACGCTCTGTCTCTCTCTGTCTCAAAAGTAAATAAACACTAACAAAGAAAAATTAAAAAAAATATTCTAATAAGGTTTAATGACATTCTATAAATAATCCATTAATATAATGAGGCATACTATAGGTTGAATTGAGTAGGCTTTTATGTTATCCTAGCATTATTTTTGATTTTTGCACAAATAATTTCAGGGGTAAGGTCAATAAAAATGTTTAAATATACTTTTTGATTTTAGAGCAGTTTAGAGTTAGAAAAACTATGAAGATAGACAAAACTGCCATATACTTCAAACCCAGTTTCTCCTATTATTAACATTCTCCTATTTTAACCACAATTTGTCACAGCACATGAACTAATATTGATAAATCATTGTTAATTAAAGTCCATAGTTTATTTGGATTTCCTTAGTTCTTACCTCATGCCATTTTTGTTTCAGGACCCCATTTAAGATTGCACATTACACTTAATTGTTATGTCTCCTAGGCTTCTCTTGGCTGTGACAGATTCTCAGACTTTGTTTTTGATGAACTGGACAGTTTTGAGTAATATTGGTCAGGTCTTTGTTAGAATCTTTTTGCATTGGGTTTGTCTGTTGTTTTTCTCATGACTAAACTAGGGTAATGTTCTTAGGAGGAAGCCATCAGAGGTATAACACCATTCTTATCACATCACCAACTGGTATATGCTATCAACATGATTTATCACCATGAATGTTAATCTTTATCACCTGACTGAGATAGTTTCTGTAAGGTTGGTTTACTAAATAGTTGCCCTTAATTTCTTCCACTTTCCATATTGTATTCTTTGGAAAGAAATCACTAGGCTCAAACCACATTTAAGGAGTGGGGAGTTATGTGTGCTTCTGCTCTTAGGGGAGTAGTATCTACATAAATTATTGGCATTCTTTTGCATGGAAGATTGACTTCTTCTTCCTTATTTATTTATTATTTTATTTATACCATTATGGACTCATAAATACTTATTTTATACTTTGGGTTAGAATCCAATTCTACTCTATTTGTTTTGTTGCTTAGATTATTCTGCTTTGGGTCATTTCAGTCAGTTTCTGTGTCTCTTTGGCACATCCCAATAATTGTGTATGCGTGTGTGTGTTTCTTGTGAGCTTTTTGTTACTTTCTGGCACTACAAAATGCTTCAGGCTTATCTCGTATATTCTCTGCTTGAGTATATTGAGTATTGGTCATTCCTCTGAGGGAGTATTGGTTCCTTCTTATTGAAGAATGGTTTTAGAAACTAAGATCTGAGTAACAGATATGCTTGTTCTTGCTTGGGAGGTTGCTGGGGAGTTGTTGCTTTGGGGCCCTTTCAGCTGACAGAGCAATGAAATAAATATGTGTATACTAGCCCATGCAAATACATGCATCTCTATATACATTTCTATGTGTCTGTTTTATTCTAAACACATGATCGTGTTGATGTCCCCTATTCTACTCCATTATTGCATGGGTATTCTAGAATTCTAGTCCCTTCCCCTGCCTATCAATAACCTCTTATTCCAACATTGAGAAGCCTGACTTCCACATATGCTGCCCATTTACTCAGTTTTTCAATTCTAATACACAAATATAAAAGTAACAGAATTGTTAACCGGTACTTCATGGCAAACAACTTTATCAATAAGAGTACAGTGTTTGTGTACATTTTTTTTAGCCTTCAGTCTTACATAATCTACTGATTGCCAAAGTTGCTTAAACTGGCACCTTTCCCCTACCCTGTTCAGTGAGTTTGTTTTACACATTTGTAATACAGTCAGATGTTTTTGTTATATTTCTCATTCTATCCAGGGATTCCCTGACCTCCTAAATGATTTTTAAAACATTTTCATACATTTCGGTTCAATCTTTGTGCTGTAAAATTCTCTGGATTTTGACAATTGCAGAGCATTATGTATCCAGCAATGCAGTATGGTGCAGAATAATTTTACTTCCCTAAAAAAAAAATCCCCTGTGCTTCACCTATGTAAGCCTTCAACTTTTATATATAAACACCTGAAAACCACTTATCTTTTTTTCTGTCTGCATAATTTTACCTTTCTAGAAAGTCATATAATTTGAATCATCCAGCAAGCAATATTTTCTGACTGGTTTATTTTACCTAGCAATATGCATTTAAGGTTCATCAATATAAGTGTGTCTTGATAGCTTATTTCATTCTGTCACTGAATAATAGTTCATTGTATAGATGTACAACAGTTTGTTAATCGATTCACTTATTCAAGTACACCTGATTGTTTCCAGGTTTTTGTGATTATGATTAAAATGCTATAAACATTCACAATTCATTCGTGAAGATACCTAGGAACGTGATCACTGGGTTTTAAGACATTTTTACCTTTGTGAGAAACTATCACATTATATTCCAAAGTTACTGTACCATATGGCATTCCCACCAGCAGTGACTGAGAATTTCTGTAGCTCGGTAACCTCACCAGAATTTAGCGTTGTCAGTGTTTTTTTGCATTTTAACCATTCTAACAGGTGTATAGAAGTATCTTGTTTTAATTTGCAATTCACACACAAAAAAAACATACGATGATGTACTCCTTTTCTGATGTTCATTTGCCATCTGTGCATCTTCTTTAGTGAAAAGTCAGATTTTATAAACATTTTTATTTGGGTTGTTTATTTTCTTATTGTAGAGTTTTAAACATTTTTTAGTATGTTTTGATTTTAAGAACTTTATCACATACGTGTTTTTCAAATATTTTCTCCAAGTTTATGGCTGATCTTCTGATTCTCTTAGTAGTGTCTTCCACACAGCAGGAGTTATAAATTTTAATACATTCCAAATTATCAATTTTTATTTGTTTTATGGACCATGTTTTTGGTGTTGAATCTAAAAACTCATCACCAAACTACTTATCACAAAGATTTGTTCTCATAGTTTCTTCTACATGGTTTATAGTTTCACATTTTACATTTCACTCTAGAACCCATTTTGAGTTACTATTTGTGGAAGGTGGAAGGTCTCTGACTACTTTCATTTTCTTACATTTAGACATCCAAGTCTTCTTTGTTGAAAGACTACACTTCCTGTATTGAATTGTCTTTGGGCCATTGTTGAGGATTAGTTACTGATATTTGTTTGGGTTTATTTCTAGGCTCTGTATTTTGTTATTTTGATCTATATCTCTATACTTTCATTATTATTATACTGTTCTGATTATCCTAGCTTTTTTATAAGTCTTAACATTGGGTGGCATTAGACCCCAGTTGTTGTTTTTTTTTTTCTCCAGTATCATATTGAGTGTTTTAGATCTTTTGCCTTTCCTGTATACCTTAAAATTGATTTGTCTTTATATATTGGATAACTTGCTGGGATTTTAATTGGAATTGCATCGTATACATAGACCAAATTGGGAAGAATTGTGATTCTAACAAATTTTTGTATTTGAAGTGATGAACACAGAATATCTTTTCAATTATTTGTACCATATTTTATTTCTCTCATCAAAGTTTTGTAGTTTTTGTGTATAAATATACCATATATTTCATTATATTTATATTTGAATATTTGATGTTTGATGTTATTATAAATGGTATTTTTTTTTCTTTCAAATTCCCAATATTCATTGCAGGTATATAGTAAGTTGGTTGACTTTTGTATATTAAATCTTAGACCTTGCTATTATCTTTAGTTGTTAGTTCCTGGAGATTTGTTTTGTTTTGTTTTTGTTGCTGTTGTTTCTGAATTTTAAAAAGATATTTTACATAGCAAATATGTAATCTATGAAAGAGACAATTTTATTCCTTCCTTTCCAATGTCTATACTATTCAATTCATTTTTTTCTATTATAGTAGCTAAGATTTCCAGTATGGTGTTGAATAGAGTAATGAGAAAAATATGCTTGCTTTGTTCCTAATCTTAGAAAGGATCATCCAGATACTCTTCATTAAATGTATCATTGTAGGTTTTTTTCTAGATATCCTTTATTAAATTGAAGAAGTTCTTCTCTATTCCTTTGATGAGAATTTGTAGGCATGAATGGTGTTGGGTTATTTAAAATGGTTTTCCTATTTACGATCATCCAATATGTCTTCATTAGTGTGGGGAAATATGAATCAAGAATTCCTTATCCTTACATAAATGGGTTAGAAAAAAGCTTAGGGCAGAAAGCCACCACCATGGGTCAAAAGTGTTCAAGGTTAGCTAGTGAGATATTATAATGGGATCACGAGTAACTTGTTATATCACCTGTAGGAGATTTCTTTCCATCTGGTGCAATATACTATTGTGCTTTGATTACAAACTCCACTTGTGCCCCCAGACCCTTTGCTTCCTATGGACACAAATTAATGATTACTATCTGATTGTTTTCTTCATGTTCATCACGTGTGTAAGATCTTGTTTTCTTCACGTTCACCACATGTGTAAATAAGATCTTGAGAGCTCAATAAATATAGAGATGACACCCTTGCTTGGGGCTCTTGTCTCTTCCCAGACATTAGCCTCTCTTGTATTCATTTCTGTGTCTCTGTCTTGCTGGACAAGACAGAACTCCAGACTCACAGTCTGTGACACATTAGCTTGTTGATGTGGAGGATTACACTGATTTTTAAACGTTAGAACAAACTTGCATACCTGGAATTAATTCTATTTGGTTTATAATTCTTTAATTCTGTTTATACATCGTTGGATTGAATTTATTAACATTTTGTTGAGGAATTTTCATCTAATTTCATGTCTGTAGTTTTTCTTTTGTTGAAATGGTTTTATCTGGATTTGGTATTAGGGTAATGATGGCCTCCATAGAAGGAGTTATAAAATGTTCTTCTGCTTCTATTTTTTGGAAACATTTTAGAGAACTGGCATTGTTACTTTCTTATATGTTTGATAGAATTCACCACTGAACTCATCTACTACTGAACTCATCTAGCCCTAAAAAATTACTGATTTAATATTGTGAATTGGTATTGGCCTGTTCAGATTGTGCGAGTTTGGGCAGTTATTTCTTATAAGAATTTGGGCCATTTCATGTAAGTTCTCAAAATTTTTGGCAGAATTGTGTGTAGTATCCCATATCCTTTTAATGTCCCTGTAATCAGTAGTGATGCCCTTTTTCATATCTGATATTGATAATTTGTGTCTTCACTTTTTTTTTTCATATTTAGCCTGGCCAGAACATTATCAATTTTATTTAACTTTTTAAATAATTAAAATTTGTTGATTTTACCCATTGTTTTTCTGTCTCAAAATTCATTTATTTCTGCTCCATTTTTCTTTTCATTTATTTCTGCTCCATTTTTCTTTTCTCTTGCTTAGTTTATGCTTAAATTGTTGTAAGGTAGAATTGTATGTTATTGATTTTGGACTTCTCTTCTAATACATGTATTTGATGCTATAAATTTTCCTCTTCATGCTACTTTCACTGCATCTCCCCAGTGCTTCTTGAGAAATTTTATTTAAATTTTAGTTTAAAATATTTTAAACGATATTTTTCCTGAGATTTCTTTGATCCATGAATTATTTTGGAAAGTATCTTAAAATTTGCAAATATTTGGATATTTTCCAGATATCTTTCTGTTATTGATTTTTAGTTTAATTACATTGGAATCTCAGGACAAATTTTGCCTTTTTTTATCAGTTAAGGTATTTTTTATGGTCTCAAATATGGTCTATCTTGGTGAATGTTTCATGCGAGCTTAAGAAAGGCATATTTTCCTGTTGTTGAATGGAATATTCCTTACAAATAAGTTAGAACAAGTTGATTAATAGTTTAGTAGCTTAATTTCCATCTAATTTTCTGTATGCTTCATTTATCGATTACTGACAGAGGAGTTTGGAAGCCTCCAAATGTAGTAGTGGATATATCTATTATGTTAATTATATCAGTTTTTAATTCTCTTGCTGTATACAAATTTAGGGTTGTTACGTCTCCTTGGAGAACTGAGTCCTTTATCACTATATAATGCCCAGACCTATCTCTTATAAATCGCCTTTGCAAAGTCTGCTTTGTTTGAGGTTAATATACCTTGTCCAGCTTTCTTTTGATTACTATTAGCATGGTGTGTCTTTCTCCATCATTTTACTTTTAAACTCTTCCTTTATATTTTAAATTGGTTTCTTTAGACAGCATATAGTTGTGTTTATTCTTTTAATGTGTTTTTACAATCTCTGTCCTGTATAAATTTAGATGATTCATGGAAAAATTATTGGTACATTTGAATTAATAACTGTCTTGTTTTTAGCCATTTCTTTTTTTTATTTTTGCATCCTCATTTTCTGACTTCTTTGCTGTTAATTGAACATTTTCTGATTGTTTTATCTCCTCTCCTAGCATACTAATTATACTTTGGAATATTTTTACATTTTCCGATATGCACTTATCGTATCTAATTTCAACTTCACATGACACTGTGCTTCCTCACATATAGCACACTTGTCTCAGAGTATTCCAATTCATTCTTCCAAGTCATTTATTATATTGCTGTCATTCATTTCACTGTTACGTGTTATAATCATCCAATACATTTGTTACTATTATTAAACAGTTATCTTTTATATTAAGAAAAGAAAAATAAATTATGTTATCTTCATTTATTCCTTCTTCTGTGTTCTTTCTTTCTTTCTTTTTTTAAATATATATTTGATTTCTTATGTTATTTTTTTCACCCTAACAAACTTGTTTTATTCCTTCAGGACCTGAAAGTCTTTATTTTTTCTTTTACTATTGAAGTTCTCATTTTATGGATCCAGCACCTTCTGCTCCAGGTGGACAGATCCTGTCTTTGACTCTGGAGTCATCTGTCCTTTCACATTTTAGAATAGAAGTTTGCCTTTTGATCTGTTTGCTGGAGTCCATGAAAAGTAATGGATGTTTAGTTCATTTAGGTTTTATTATCATAACAATGGAAGTGACATTAAAAAACTTTTCATGTTGATCTGAATGTCACCATACTGCTTTTTAATGCCTTCTCTCTAAAAATTCCCCCTTTTTATCCCTCTGTCTGTCTGTCTGTCTCTCTCTGTCTCCACACACACAAGCGCACGCCCCCCCCCCCCCCCACACACACACATACACTCTAGTGGACTGTGTCTATTGGAGGGTGTGCCTTTCATTTAAAGAAAATCAACTATACTGTCCCAATAACAATATCATGACATTGATTTTCTGTTATTGGAATATGAAAATCTTAATTGTTGATAGCTTCTGTAATATTGCTAAGTTATCACTTTATGTTTATTTCTTACTTGCATGTGGCAATTTTCCTATATTTATATTTATTCATCCTCTGGTGTGTCTTAGCACATTTCTAGTTTATTCAAGTTATAGGTGACTGACATAATAAATGTAAAGGTGGTTCCATTCTGAAAAATCTATGGAGCAAAGGATTGGAAGCATAAAATAGACCTAGGAGAATCCTGTCATGTTCCACTGGGAGATACATTTTACCCTTCAGCAGCATATTAGAAATGCATGTTTTAGAAACGGAAGCAAACTACATTGTACTTTTCTCCCATAAGACACATTTCTCAGCCATGAGTAGAATTTTCTTCTTGGCAGAGACTTTTTATTTTTCAACTGGAAAGCTCATGAGTTTAATCTACCTAGTATTATTCTTTGTACTAGTAGAAAGTGGCACACAAAATTTTAAATCACATTGTAAGAATAATAATAATTTACTCTTCAGAATGGTTTTATTTGGTCAAAAGAGGACATATTTCTCCATAATATTTGCCAGTATGTTTCATTAGATTTTAAAGATAAACTAAAAGCATTGCTGAAATTATCCAAAAAATCTGAAGTTGAAATATCAAATATGAAACTTATGTCCAGTCCATGGTGAAAGTCTTGTTAAAAATTAAGATAAAAGTCTTCCACTTTGAACTATAACAATGAAATATTAATATTTACCTCTCACTTTTGAAATATACAGTGATTCTTCAGTTAACAAAGGCACACCTTTCTTCAATCAAGCAAGACAATATATTTAGATAAATATCAGAAAAAAATTCTACTTGGTGAATACTTATGAGACTTTGGACACAAAAAGGTTTTCGTTTCATTTCAGACACCTAGCAACTAAAAAAATAATAATAATTACATATATGTGTAATTATCTTTAATTAACTTAATTATATAATAAATATGCTTATTTTGCTAACTGTCTATTCTCCTTATTGTTCATACATTTCAACTTCATTAAAGTGCTAAAAAATTATGAGAAACTTAAGTATCTCTCCATGGGCTATTATTTTGAGTACATGTTACAACTCATGTGGTCAAAAACAGGAAGAGAAAGGTGTGCTTGAGTCATCAATACTGGAAATGAGTCCTGGGCTTTTCCTTAGTATTGTGAAGAAATGTAAATTAATAGAGGTGCCATGACAATATCATAGCTCTCCTGAGCTCCAGAACAGACCAGCTGTCTATCAAGAGAAAACCCTCAGCAACGAAACCTTATGGAAGTCATCAGAAAGCCCATGCCTGGAGGGCACATTTATCTCCAAATAAATCAATTGGAAAATGCACAAGTAACTTAAATGAAGTAACTCAGTAAGGATCAATACTGAGACTGATCACTTGGAGTGTAAAATAGATAAAACTTTCAAGAGTTTAAACAATTTAGTGTTGACATGATTTTCTTGAGGTGAACCATCTCCAAAATATCAAGTGTGCCTTGGAACTTGGGACTGTAAAAAATACACATATATAAAGAAAGATGATTCTCAAAATGATAGAACTTTAAATCATTTCTTTAAATCTTCAAAAAAGCATGGGAATATCTGTCTGGCTTCAATTCACCAATATGTAGGAAAATTATTCATTTAAATGATATTGAGTATCCTTTTTTTTTAGTTTATTTCAAATGTATGATATTATGCCCATTAGCATAATACTAAATTACAAAGAAGAGCAGACAAATTTCAGAGTGTATCTAGAGAAACCATATGCAAAAGTGAAATTATGGTTCTCTATTTAAAAACAGTACCAATTATATGATACAATTAATTCTATCAAAATTTTAGAAAGCATACATTGAAAGAAATTGAAAAAATGTTTGAACCTGTATTTGGAAAGATTTACTGATGGGGGTTTTCTTTTATTCAGTGTAGTACTAGTTTTTCTTTTATGAAATTAGAGAGGGTCAGATAGGAAATAAGCTTGCAACCGGAGTTTTTGAAAGATTTCTGGCAAATTTTCATTGGAGGTGTTATATAATAATTAAAAGAATGATGAGAGGAGTGCCTGGGTCGCTCAGTCATTTAAGCATCTGACTCTTGATTTCAGCTCAGGTCATGATCTCATGGTTCATGGGATTGAGCCCCACATCGGGCTCTGGGTTGACAGTGTAGAACCTGCTTGGAATTCTCTCTTCCTCTCTCATGTTCGTGCTGTCTCTCTCAAAATAAATAAATAAACATTTAAAATAAAATAAAATAAAAGTAATTATGAGAGTCTCTCAAACAGAATAGAAATAATTTTTAAACTCAAGAGTATGATGAAAGCATTCTTACGTGAAAAATAATTGAGCTTGTGTTCAGTCTTTAAGGGCATAGATGCCTACCTTCATTTCTAGTCCACTTCCTTTCATATAGCAGGCATTTAATAAAGAACTAATAAAAAGCTAAATGATTGACTCTAAGCTTGGTGTGTACAATCACCTTTCAATATTTGGTTTTCCTATCTAAAGACATTTGTTGTGAAGTTGTTACAAAATTTCAAAATAGTAGCAAAACAGTTATTGTACAAATTGACATAAGAAATGATAGTATGTTGGACTATTGTCTGTTTTTAATGATGAACACAATGAGAAGTAGTCAAAATTAGTTGACTATATGGCTGAAAAAATTTGCTGAAGTCTTGAATGAGGAATTTGGAGTGCGTGACAACTACCGAGCTGTCAAAGATAACTTTAAGAAAGTTGATCTTAACAATTAAATGTTATTTGTTAATGGGAAGGGCAATGCAAGAGAAAGCTATACTTGGGGAGGGAAAACCTCGAGTAAAATTTTGGGTGTGTACTTTTAAGTTTTCTTTTAGAAATGTTGATGTAAATAAGATGGTTGAATATACAAGTCTACAGATCAGGAGAAAGAGTGCAGGTAAAAAAAAAAAAAAAAGCTTGTACATCCTCAAAAAAATGTAGCAGAAGAGAAGTGATAGGTGATGGAGTGTGAGATGTTCTTACAGAGGGAAGGAATCACAATGCTATATTATAAGATGCAGAGAGATCTATTACAAAGAGAACTAGGAGCTGACCATCGGATGTGGTATGAAGTGGTTTTGTGACTTTCATAAGGGTTGTTTTATTAGAATTATACAGTAAAGTTATTATATACATTTTCTACCTCATTAAAATGTAAGTTTCTTGGTGTCAAGGTTAATGTTTTTTGTCATGATGTTATCTAAGGCAAATTGCATGGTGGTTTCCAAATAAACACTTAATGAATGCTTTGGCAAAATGTATTGAGGGATATCAAAAAGGAAGAGCAGCTCTCAATTTCCAGCTTTGATATACTAAGTTGCCTATTTTAAGTTTGGCCAAAAGTTTTGTAGAAGTAGAAGATGCTAAGTTATTTGCTTTATTTTTAAATATTCTCATTAAATCATTGTGCTTTTTAACAAGGACAAACATGAAAATGCATTTAACACTAAGAGAATTGCACTAATCTTTTTGGGGCTATTTGCAAATATTTATTTTCCTGCTAGGCAAGCTCTTTTATTTGGATGAAACCACGCATTTGACATGTACTGGCCGAAGAATATTGAGTGATGCTTTATTTCCAAGGCAGTATATGTAATTAACAATTCAAAACCTTTTCTTTACCCTCATTACAATAACCAAAACTTTCCAGACAGCAGCTGCCCCAGCAGCCTAGGTCCCAGAGTGAGGCAAGAAGATATAGAAAAGACTCTTTAGATGACCTGCAATGAAATAAATAATAACAACAAAACAATACAAAAATGTTTATTGTTTGAAGCCACAAAGTTTGGGGAATATTTGCTACCTCGCCACAACCTAACCTGTTCTGATTGATACAAACACAAAGGAAATTTGCCCAAAGTGCTTACATATTTAAACTACTTTGCCTAGATGAAAATTTGAATTAATAGTACATACTCTTTCTTCCAGTATATGTTTCTTCCATTAAATGTGGTTAGAAAGTTATATTCTTTATTGCTGTATAAAAATATGTGATAGGGATGAAATGAGAAGTAGGGTCAAGCCATTATGCTTTTTGTATTCTAAATGCCTCAGCTCTTGGGAAAGAGTAGAATTAGTGAAACAGGTCAAAAGTGGAGGAGGAAATTTGGAGTCTTAAAAATACTACCTTGGAGAAGCATTTATATGAATGTAGCTTTTCCTCCAAGACAAAAAAAAAAGTAAAAAATTCTGTGGGTGCCTGGAACAAAGTGTTCACTACATTGACAGCATGAGAGGGAGTCAGCAAGGTGAGGGAGGCTGGTGGCATCGTAGCTTTAGGTAAATAAGATGATCAGACGTTTTTTAAAAAATGTATCCTAGGAAGTTGTGCAAATAGACCGTACTCCTGGTTACCTTCAAGAACTGATCAGAGATGGGTTTGCAGAAACATATGGTGCCTGAATATCAGCCCTACTCCCTTCAATCCTTTCGTCTTTTGTAACAAACAGAACTGTGGCACAATCCCTTTTACAGATGGGGTCGTTTGTGTGGGGCCAAGTTTATCTGTGAATTCAGTGGAAGAGAGCATTAGAGTATGAGCTATTTAAAATAAGGTTTTGGGGGGTGCCTGGGTGGCGCAGTCGGTTAAGCGTCCGACTTCAGCCAGGTCACGATCTCGCGGTCCGTGAGTTCGAGCCCCGCATCGGGCTCTGGGCTGATGGCTCAGAGCCTGGAGCCTGTTTCCGATTCTGTGCCTCCCTCTCTCTCTGCCCCTCCCCGTTCATGCTCTGTCTCTCTCTGTCCCAAAAATAAATAAACGTTGAAAAAAAATTAAAAAAAAATAAAAATAAATAAAATAAAATAAAATAAAATAAGGTTTTGGTTCTTGAATACCTGAATCTGAGTGTTGCGACTGAGATTCATTATATTTATCTATAAAATATATAGTACATTTGATTTCTATTTGTATTTGTCCAAAACAAACATTTTATCACGCTATCAAGGATAATAATGTCAGTTAAGATTTCTATGCCCTTTTGAGTTTATAACAGCCTCTCATAAACATTATCTAATTTTCATAATATCTTTCTAAGACTAGTAACATTGCTGTGTTTAACTTATTAATGAATAAATTAGATGTAAATCTCTTTTCATGTGGAAGGAAATTGGGTAGTGAACAGCGATTTTCCCAACATTACAATAAAATAGAAAATACACTGAAGATACAGTTTCATAATAGAGAACTAATATTATTAATAATATCATAAGAATCAATATCAATGTCAATATTATCAGCAAGAACTAATACTCTCAATTAGAATGAATATTATCAATAAGATGTGAGGAATCAATTTAGTTCTCATAAAAAATTTCTGAATCGAAGAGGGTTCTTTATTATATGTGAAGGCATATGAATAGATATTTAAATAATTTGAAAAAAAACACAGTGGAGAGAGAAATTTCAGTGTTTTTCCACACTTCTTTCTCTCTGCTTACTGTCCATTCATCCTCATTTAAAAAACAAAACAGAACAAAAATATCTTCCAATTGTTCAGCATATAGGACAACAAGACCCAAGACATATGATGGGCCTTCCCTTTGCTCCTCTTAGGCCTGGGTCAGCATCTCTCACTTCTTATAGGCTTATTATTCACCAAACCTAAATCTCAAGGGTTAAGAAATCTGAGATTATTTCTGGAGATCAACCATCTATATTCAAGAAGGAAGAGAAAGCCTCACTTAAACTTATTATTAAAGTTTTAGCCTCTAAATATTTAGAATGTTATGCATTTGAATAGCCTCTACACCTGTTTAAACTGTTAAAATTATATATACTAAGTTCCTGATTCTGTAAACAGTCCTTTTGTGGACAGTGGCAAGAGTTTGGAACCCCGAGGCAAGTTGGGGTAATGATATAATATGGGCTCCAAACCTCCACTCTGTACCATAAATATATTGTTTTTACATGCTTTTCTTTATCATTAAAGAGCTCCTAAATTCTATTCCTGTAGTTAAACTATATATTATACGAGAATTACATTGTAACAGTGAAAACAACACAGTAAACACTGAAAGTGATATATATTTTTTTTCTAAAAAATTTACTTGAAGAATACTGATGCCTTTACTGCTTTTCAGATTGTATTTTCTTTAATCTCTTTCATGGGATTGATCAAGTGCATCTTGCTTCAGCAGGTTATAATTCCATTTGAATTTCTAGTTACCATAGAAACAACTGATTCCCAAAACACTTTTTTAAACTGAGATTATACTTAAGGGAAAATGATGGTACTAATTAAGATTTTTACATTGGAAACTAAAGACCTTAAAATATTTAACAGCTATGACAAATCCCAGAAAATAATGCATTTTCAGAGTGAATTTATATCAAAAGAACATAAAGTACTGGCATGGTTATTCATGTTGAATGAAATATTATTTGATCCCACATAGAAAATGACATATTAGTTTTCTAAAAATAAGAGATTATGCTAAATTGTCATATGAATTAAATATAATCATTTGGTAAAAATAAGATAAGACATTAAGGATACTGAAGATAATTTATCTAGAAAAAACAAAGAATTAAAAAAGAACAGGATGTTATTTTGGAGAAAAAAAATCTGTAAGTTAAAAGGCAGAGTAATACTGATATGTTTTCTATCATTTTTCTCATAGGTGATCTCACTGAATTGAGTACTCACATTTCTTTAAATATACAAGCACTGATTCTATAAAGTAAAGGCATTAATGGTATCAACTTAAAACATATGCTTCTCTAACAATGGTTATTAATGCAGCAACTTCTGGGAAAAGCACGTAATTTAGTAAATTTTTTTTTTAATTTTTAAATTTTTATTTTTGAGAGACAGACACAGAGTGTGAGTGGGGGAGGGGCAAAGAGAGAGGGAGACAGAATCCGAAGCAGGCTCCAGGCTCTGAGCTGTCAGCACAGAGCCTGAAGCAGGGCTCAAACACGCAATCCATGAGATCTTGACCTGAGCTGAAGTCGGACACTTAGCCACCCAGGCACCCCTAAAAATTGTTTGTTTATCCATGATATAGAAAAACCTGAAAATAAATTAAATTTGGAAAATTATGGCAACTTTTAAATAAATTATGGTACAACCCCCTGTGGGATAGCATATGGCCATTGAATGGATTATTTTAGCATTCCTATAATGACATATATAACGGGAAATAATTCAAAAACTAATGTGCACTTTTCTACTGCCTTTTTTGAATACATGAATTTTACCCTCGTTCAACCAATTTGCCCTTATGAGAAAATCACAAGACTATATTCTTGAGAAACAGTGTTGAAACTATACTGTCTTCCTACTTGAACTTAGCAAATTGGGCTGGGGAGTTATATTTCAAAAAATGTTCAGATTGGAAGGAGAGGAAATTTCCCTTTCCTGAGGAAAATTATAGTAGAAAGGAGAGAGATGTTGGTGAATCAGATGTTTAGATGTGTTCTCATTTCTCTTCTTTGAGTTTCAGATTGAGAAGCAGGTAGCCAGGATGAAGGTAAAACAGTGCCACACGCCCCTAATTAGGAATCCTATATTGAGGCTGTTCGTGTCAACGTGGGGGTGTCAAAGGGGACAAAATTGCTTTTTTAGCATGTCTTGGCAGAACACTGATTTTCTTGACTTAGTATAAGGACAATTTCTTTATTTAACATTTTCTTAACTCTAATTTAAAAACCAAATAATTGTTTAAGGTTTCTAGACAATGATACATCATGTGTTAATTAATCCAGACAGTTTATTATATGGAAGAGAAATTTAGTAACTTTCCATACTATCCCCCCCACCCCCCACCCCAGTCCCAATCCACCATTCTCTAAAGGGATAAGCACAGAAAATTCTCTTTTTCAGATTAGAAATATATAATCACCCTGGGTTTTTTATACTTGTCAAACATATGCTTCATAGCTGATCATTTTGTGTTCCTGCCTCTGCAATGTGACAAAGAAAAATGAGTGTTGGATTCAAAAAATCCCTTGGTAATTGAATGGTCTATGTATTTAGCTGATTAGAAGGATGAAAAACAGACAAACTAAGAATGTAGAAAGGCAAAAAGGACTTCATATCTGAGGTGTATATATAAACACTGAGGAAAGCTACCAAGAGACAATTTCAACTCAGTATGAACTAAAGAAAAAAATTGTGGCAAGGGAGATAAAACATGACCTCCAAAAATTTGACCCACAACAGATTAAGTAAATAATTATAATTAACACTAGTTATTGAATAATTATTATAAGCCAGGTAGTGAGCACGTCTCATATTACCTAATTTAGTTTCTACAACAACTCTATGATATAGGCACTGCTAATCCAAATTTATATGAAGAAATGAAGCCTGTAGGTTATTTGTCCAGGATCACTGTTAGCATTTAGCAGGCTTAGGGCTGAAATCTAGGTCCGACTGTGTGAGTAGGCAGGTCGCTTAAAGGCAATATTCTATTTCCCCTCAAAGGAACAATGAGATGTGGCATCCCAGGAAAAGACAAGGAGTGATAATGGGAAAAAAATGTTAGCCAGGGTATTATTATCCAAAAACACACTTAAATATAGTTTTGTTTAAAATATAGTTTAACTGCTTCCCTAAATTGAAAAAATATTAAAAACATAAATATTTCATCTTCTGAAAACCAGGTGGGCTATTGCTTATCTTATAGGATTAGATTATAGTAGAAATAAGACATGAAATTGGAGGTACAGTGCTAGGTGCAATGTCTGGTCCAGAGTAACTACTGACAAAATAATCAATGTAATGATATTGGTACAGTTACACTGGCTTTGATACATCAATGACTTACTGTTTGAATTTTATCCAAGTTTGCCTTAAATGTTTAAGGTCTTGAAAGCCTGATTTTTTTTATGAACAAATACCCCTAAGTTTCTTCAAATATTTCACAACAATAGATTGTTATATTTCAGTTTTTTGGATATCTATCCCAATATTACATATTTTCCTAAATCATTGCCTGAATATAAAGGTGTTTTTAAAGTTATTCCTTGTCCTTTTATTGTTTTTAGAGAAGGGGTAACTGTGTTTTAAGCACAATTTAATTTTTTTTTAATGTTTATTTCTGATGGAGAGAGACAGAGCATGAGCCAGGGAGGGGCAGAGAGAGAGGGAGGCAGAATCCGAAGCAGGCTCCAGGCTCTGAGGTTTCAGCACAGAGGTGGATGCGGGGCTGAAACTTGTGAACCATGAGATCATGACATGAGCCAAAGTCAGACGCTTAACCAACTGAGCCACTCAGGCACCCCGGTATTCCTTGTCCTTTTAAAACAAACAACTAGGGGCGCCTGGTTGGCGCAGTTGGTTAGGCGTCCCACTTCAGCCAGGTCACGATCTCGCGGTCCGTGAGTTCGAGCCCCGCGTCGGGCTCTGGGCTGATGGCTCAGAGCCTGGAGCCTGCTTCAGATTCTGTGTCTCCCTCTCTCTCTGCCCCTCCCCCGTTCATGCTCTGTCTCTCTCTGTCCCAAAAATAAATAAAAAACGTTGAAAAAAAATGTTTAAAAAATAAAACAAACAACTAAAGTTGTTATTTATACATATCAATTTGATTTAAGAAATGAAATGTCTCTAAAATATCCGCCACAGTATTTTTACATTGAAATTTGTAGTTGTCCTATACAGTTGGGCATTCAAGTTTATGCACTATAGTGATATCATTAAATTATTCCTTATGGTCATCAAACAATAAAACATTAATCTAACTAATGTGTATAGTTGATTTATGGGGTCTCTTCAGGAAGAATATATAAGGAGAAAGCAATTGAAAATTCAAACTGAATTAAGAAAATTACATTAAAATAAAGCTGATTAAGAAATAGAAAACACCTATAACAAGAAGTTAAAAGTGATTAAAATGACAGTGGTAATAACAAAACAGGCAAAAAAAAGTTATGACAGTAAAAATCAGTCAAGAAAAGAAAATATGTAATTGCTTCCAGAGGTGATTTAGAGACAACAGGTTTAGGTAAATTAAAGGCAAATAACCCCCAGAAAAACAATAATTTTTAGAATAAATATGTAGGGGTGCTTGGGTGGCTCAGTCAGCTAAGTGTCTGATTTCTGACTTCGGCTCAGGTCATGATGTCACGGCTTGTGAGTTCGAGTCCTGCATCAGGCTCTCTGCTGTCAGTGTGGAGCCAGCTTCAGTTCCCGTATTCCTCTCTTTCTCTGCCCCTCCCCATCTCATACTTTCTCTCTGTGTCAAAAATAAATAAAAACACCAAAAAAAAAAAAACTAAAAATAAAATAAGATAGATAAGTAAAATGCATACTTCACTAGGAGTAACATTCAATAGTTAATAATGATGCCTTCTAGGAATCCTATCTAAAGCTTCTGATTCTTGACAATTCTGTTTTCATTATTATAAAAATTATCATTTTTTAACATTAGACAATGTATAGTGGTAGAGTTGCCATATAAAATACAGGGTTTTCCGTTAAATGTGAATTTCAGACAAACAATGAATATTTTGGTATAAGTAAATATAAATATATTATTTGGGGCATGGTAACTGGGTGTACTGCATTTCTATTTGCTATTTCCAGAATCCCTATATAGGAGTCAGGTTGCATAGCAGTGAGTTATATTTGAGTATATAGTCAATGCATCACTAATGGCCAAGAATCATATTTCATCATTTTTTGTTTACTATTTATATATTGTCATTTGTAAATGAATTGAGGTGTCATATATTAAAAGCAACCTATTTAATAGTATTGGAGGTCTTTTTTTTTTTTTTTTTTTTTTTACCAGAAAACCTAAAGTATATTACTAGGAACCAGCTATATAATATAATTTAGAGAAACACAAAATACCAGAGATTTAGGCAAAATTAGATAGGGTAAAGCCAACACTGCAATTAATATTAGAATTCAAGTCAAACAGGATCCATATTATCGGCTAAGCAAATGAGATCAAATATTTGAGCAGGAAGTAAATTGCCAAATCGCCCACAGATTCCAAAGGATACAGTGATAAAACTGACTTACTACCTTGAAATGAAATGTCAGAGCTCAGGCAGGTAAAGCAGGTGAGCAAAGTCATTGGAGCCTAAGAAAGCAGCATGATCAGCAGAAGTAAAGTAAGGCCAAATCATGACAATCTCAGCCCCAAACCAATCTCAGGATAATAGCCAATTATAATCCCAAGTAAAAGTAGATAAGCACAATCATTAGATTTAATTGCAAAAGCCTAGTAGGAAAAAAAAAAAAAGTGTAGATTTTTGAAAAAAGGGATCAATTGACAGTGCCTGGACTAAATTTAATAATTTAATTTTATTCACATAGTGGTTCATATCTGAGTATGAAGATATAACCCATACTGGGAATGTCAGAAGTTTAAAAATATGAAAGAGGGGCACCTGGGTGGCTCAGTCGGTTGAGCTTCGGACTTTGGCTCAGGTCAGGATCTCGTAGTTTGTGAGTTCGAGCTCCCCGTCGGGCTCTGTGCTGACAGCTCAGAGACTGGCCTGTTTCAGATTCTGTGTCTCCCTCTATCTGCCCCTCCCCTGCCAATGCTCTGTCACTCTGTCTCTCAAAAATGAATAAACGTTAAATTTTTTTTAAAAAAATATGAAAGAAATGACCTCATTTCATTTTTTATGTTAATTTATTTATTTTGAGAGAAGGGGAGAGAGAGAGGGTGCATGCTACCACATGCGAGAGCCAAGGAGGGGCAGATAGAGCAGGAGAGAGAATCCCAAGTAGCCCCTGTGCTGTTAGCACAGAGCCCGATGCAGCATCCAATCCCACAAACTGCAAAATCATGACCTGAGTTGAAATCAAGAATCAGGAGTTGGCCCTTATCTGCCTGAGCCACCTAGACACCCCAGAAATGACCTCATTTTGAAAGAAAAATTGAAATATATACCAAACCAGTTGTTAATTTAAAAATACTTATTTTGGAAACTGCTGTATTTTACAGTAGACTAGAGATATATTGGTGAGCAAAACAAATATGACCCCAGCTTCTGCAGATTTTATAGTTTAGTATTAACAAATTATACAAAATGTCATAACATAAAGAAAAATTAAGAGTGGTAACTTTGTATTAGACTTAGAAGGCTATTATGAGCTGAAGATTACACTGAGGAATTAAGGGTGTATGTGTGTGTGTAGAGGTCAACCGAAGCTTGATGATAAAGCGTCTTGTAGTGAATGCTAAGGATTATTAAACTTTATCCTGAAAATAAAGAAGGATGGATGGATGGTGGATGGTGGATGGTAAGGAAAATTCACATGGTCGTAATAGAGGTGAATATCTGAACTGAGAGAAAGAGTTTGATCAAATATCCAATTTTAAGTGACAAGGTATACCTGTAGGGACACCAAAAAAGGATTATATACTAGGATCAAATATGTGCAAATTTAAAATTATTCTGAACCCATTTCGCCTCTTCAATTACTTTTATTGAGGAAGAATGAAGGAAATGATTCTCAATGATCATTGAGAGAAGTGAAACTATCTAAATAGCAGTATTAGAAATTGTTCATTACATTGCTTTATCTGTCTGTGCATAGAAGATAGCTTGTAATATTACAATGAAAATGATGGAAAATATAGATTTGCCAAAAGTAGATTTTTTTTTCCTTAAACACTTCAACATCACCGGTGATATATTGGTCAGTTTGGTTCTTTTCTGTTTCAAGGTAGAGTATTCTGAACACCTTTCCTAACTCAGAAAAGAACTGAAAATATTAAGGTTTCTTTTACATTCAAATGGGGACATATTTTCTAAAGGAATAGTCACAGATAAATGGTTACAATTAAAAGACTGCACTAGGAAAGGAAGATAGGGAGGGAAGAAGCGAGGGAGGCAGGAAAGGTAAATATGGACACATTTAAAAATTATTTGAATTAACTATTGATTTTTTTAAATTACCTTCTGCTAGTCTAACTTTTTGTTTTGTTTCTTTTTCTCACTGTATTTGGCTAACGCCTATGACTGACTGAGGTTACTGAATGTCTTAAAGTGTAACTACCTATCTCTTAGACTTATCCTG
The DNA here is from genome assembly GCF_018350175.1 of Felis catus. Taxonomy (NCBI): domain Eukaryota; kingdom Metazoa; phylum Chordata; class Mammalia; order Carnivora; family Felidae; genus Felis; species Felis catus. Next base: position 59,578,084 of record NC_058372.1, read on the forward strand.
TATTTAAGTACACTTGGGACAATTATGAAAAATAGTGTTTCTGATAAGTGAGGAGTGAGAAGAAATATTTATGGCAGATTGCTATGAATATTTCTGCATAAGTGAAATGAGCTACTTTCAAGTCTTGATTTTTATGCTAATAAATTTGTAGCATGCAACCCTACAAAACTATAAAGGCAAATCTAGTAAAATATACACAGGATACATTAATTATTCTGTTATTCAAAATGCTACCACAACATCAAATACAATCAAATCACTAAAGATTGTTTTGCCCAGTGTACAAAAACAAGATTAAATAGTAAATGGAAATCAATTACTTGTTTCCATGAGAGATTTTCCCCTATCTATAATGTCCTCCTTCTGCTCTCTGCATATACCAGGTGTTTAGTAGAAGTTTTTCAGTGTTAATGATTTAATAGGTTGCCTTCTCTCCTTCCAGATGCTTTTACATGATTAACAGTCATAAAGTGTTATTTTGGTTCTCCCCAAATTTACATTTCTTCCATATAGTGCATATTTTGGGACACTGAGTTTCACACAAATGTGTTCTAATTCTATTTTTGCAGTCAAACCTCCCACTTCATTGTTTTTGTTATCATCATTTTAAGATACCCGTTTTAACACGTATGTAAACATAGAAGAAAATTGAATTATGCAAACAATTTGGGAGTCATATTGGATTTATTAAAAAAATTTATGTTGAGCTTCTGAATGTCGTATTTGACTACTTAAATCTCTAAGTCCCCCCGTCCTAGGATAAGTTGTTCAATTTGTACTTTCACATTGCCTACATAGTTATAACCCAAAGATCTATTGTGAAATGTGATTTTTTCCCCTAATTTGTATAAACTGATCCTAAGGTTTATAAAGTTCTTTGTTAACTTCTTTAACTCTCACATTCATTATAATATCATTAGTACTACTCAGAGATGCTTTTGCCTTCAAGTTAGGTTGGAGTAAACCCTAAAGACTTAATGGTAAGAGAGTGGAACAAATATTATTGTCTATTTAACCAATATTATGTCTCCCTTGATGGTACAAAATGAATATCGTAAGAGGGTCTTAGAAGTGTCCTTCAGGGAATATTTTTAAAATTGTAGAGAGTACATAAAAGTGCCCCACCTCCTTGAATTGAAACATAGCTTAATGTTAAGGTGTCATTAATCTGTTTACATATTATCTTTATAATTAGCAAAGCCTTAAAACACCCCCTTTCTAGAGACAAGTTTATTCTCATTTTCTAGCTAATAATCAAGCCCATTTTTGAACTTTCAGTACTTTGCTTAACCTGTTCGGTGACTGTTCTTTTTGTGGAAAATAGTACAGCAATGACATTAATGCCTATGTATATTCACATACCTAAGTGAATGCTTAAACTACCAATGCTGAAAAGTTTGTAAGAAAAAATACAGATAGTTATATAATGCCATGTGTTCTAAATGCCACATAAATGTCAATATTAGATTATTTTCAAATAGAAAACAGCTTAAAAATAAGCCATTATTATATTTTTTTCTAATTTGCTTTTTGAAAATGTTAATGTTTCTATTGTACCATTGAGAGCAAATGCATTAGGTTTGGTATCTTGTGGAAGCACACATGTATTTCACATAAAAGTTCTATGTCAGGGTCCAATATCATATATACTTGTCTTAGGTATATATTTGTCTTAGATATATTAATGTGTGTTTTCCTATATGAAACTGACTGAGGACCCACTTAAACAACAAAAGGTTATGCTCTAATTTATCACTTACATTTATCTTTGGAAACTTGAACATTATAAAATAATATACAACTAGTCTTAAGTACACTAAATTCCTTTAGTTTCTAAGAATAATAAGTATTTTATAATCCAGAAGTTTATTACCATGTTACATAATTTTTTCTAAAAACTCTACTCTTGAAACAGCCATGTTATAGGTATAGCTAAGATTTTCCTCCCAAACCATTTTAATTTAATTGTGCTGTTGTTTTGTGAAGTAATCATTTTCAGACATTTATTTTATTTTATTTTATTTTTATTTTTTTTATTTTTATTTTTTTATATATGAAATTTATTGACAAATTGGTTTCCATACAACACCCAGTGCTCATCCCAAAAGGTGCCCTCCTCAATACCCATCACCCACCCTCTCCTCCCTCCCACCCCCCATCAACCCTCAGTTTGTTCTCAGTTTTTAACAGTCTCTTATGCTTTGGCTCTCTCCCACTCTAACCTCTTATTTTTTTTTTCCTTCCCCTCCCCCATGGGTTCCTGTTAAGTTTCTCAGGATCCACATAAGAGTGAAACCGTATAGTATCTGTCTTTCTCTGTATGGCTTATTTCACTTAGCATCACACTCTCCAGTTCCATCCACGTTGCTACAAAAGACCATATTTCATTTTTTCTCATTGCCACGTAATATTCCATTGTGTATATAAACCACAATTTCTTTATCCATTCATCAGTTGATGGACATTTAGGCTCTTTCCATAATTTGGCTTTTGTTGAGAGTGCTGCTATGAACATTGGGTACAAGTGGCCCTATGCATCAGTACTCCTGTATCCCTTGGATAAATTCCTAGCAGTGCTAGTGCTGGGTCATAGGGTAGGTCTATTTTTAATTTTCTGAGGAACCGCCACACTGCTTTCCAGAGCGGCTGCACCAATTTGCATTCCCACCAACAGTGCAAGAGGGTTCCCGTTTCTCCACATCCTCTCCAGCATCTATAGTCTCCTGATTTGTTCATTTTGGCCACTCTGACTGGCGTGAGGTGATACCTGAGTGTGGTTTTGATTTGTATTTCCCTGATAAGGAGCGACGCTGAACATCTTTTCATGTGCCTGTTGGCCATCCGGATGTCTTCTTTAGAGAAGTGTCTATTCATGTTTTCTGCCCATTTCTTCACTGGGTTATTTGTTTTTCGGGAGTGGAGTTTGGTGAGCTCTTTATAGATTTTGGATACTAGCCCTTTGTCCGATATGTCATTTGCGAATATCTTTTCCCATTCCGTTGGTTGCCTTTTAGTTTTGTTGGTTGTTTCCTTTGCTGTGCAGAAGCTTTTTATCTTCATAAGGTCCCAGTAATTCACTTTTGCTTTTAATTCCCTTGCCTTTGGGGATGTGTCGAGTAAGAGATTGCTACGGCTGAGGTCAGAGAGGTCTTTTCCTGCTTTCTCCTCTAAGGTTTTGATGGTTTCCTGTCTCACATTTAGGTCCTTTATCCATTTTGAGTTTATTTTTGTGAATGGTGTGAGAAAGTGGTCTAGTTTCAACCTTCTGCATGTTGCTGCCCAGTTCTCCCAGCACCATTTGTTAAAGAGGCTGTCTTTTTTCCATTGGATGTTCTTTCCTGCTTTGTCAAAGATGAGTTGGCCATACGTTTATGGGTCTAGTTCTGGGGTTTCTATTCTATTCCATTGGTCTATGTGTCTGTTTTTGTGCCAATACCATGCTGTCTTGATGATGACAGCTTTGTAGTAGAGGCTAAAGTCTGGGATTGTGATGCCTCCTGCTTTGGTCTTCTTCTTCAAAATTCCTTTGGCTATTCGGGGCCTTTTGTGGTTCCATATGAATTGTAGGATTGCTTGTTCTAGTTTCGAGAAGAATGCTGGTGCAATTTTGATTGGGATTGCATTGAATGTGTAGATAGCTTTGGGTAGTATTGACATTTTGACAATATTTATTTTTCCAATCCATGAGCAGGGAATGTCTTTCCATTTCTTTAAATCTTCTTCAATTACCTTCATAAGCTTTCTATAGTTTTCAGCATACAGATCCTTTACATCTTTGGTTAGATTTATTCCTAGGTATTTTATGCTTCTTGGTGCAATTGTGAATGGGATCAGTTTCTTTATTTGTCTTTCTGTTGCTTCATTGTTAGTGTATAAGAATGCAACTGATTTCTGTACATTGATTTTGTATCCTGCAACTTTGCTGAATTCCTGTATCAGTTCTAGCAGACTTTTGGTGGAGTCTGTCGGATTTTCCATGTATAATATCATGTCATCTGCAAAAAGCGAAAGCTTGACTTCATCTTTGCCAATTTTGATGCCTTTGATGTCCTTTTGTTGTCTAATTGCTGATGCTAGAACTTCCAGCACTATGTTAAACAGCAGCGGTGAGAGTGGGCATCCTTGTCGTGTTCCTAGTCTCAGGGAAAAAGCTCTCAGTTTTTCCCTGTTGAGGATGATGTTAGCTGTGGGCTTTTCATAAATGGCTTTTATGATCTTTAAGTATGTTCCTTCTATCCCGACTTTCTCAAGGGTTTTTATTAAGAAAGTGTGCTGGATTTTGTCAAAGGCCTTTTATGCATCGATTGACAGGATCATATGGTTCTTCTCTTTTTTTTTGTTAATGTGATGTATCACGTTGATTGATTTGCGAATGTTGAACCAGCCCTGCATCCCAGGAATGAATCCCACTTGATCATGGTGAATAATTCTTTTTATATGCCGTTGAATTCGATTTGCTAGTATCTTATTGAGAATTTTTGCATCCATATTCATCAGGGATATTGGCCTATAGTTTTCTTTTTTTACTGGGTCTCTGTCTGGTTTAGGAAGCAAAGTAAATCTGGCTTCACAGAATGAGTCTGGAAGTTTTCCTTCCCTTTCTATTTCTTGGAATAGCTTGAGAAGGATAGGTATCATCTCTGCTTTAAACGTCTGGTAGAACTCCCCTGGGAAGCCATCTGGTCCTGGACTCTTATTTGTTGGGAGATTTTTGATAACCGATTCAATTTCTTCGCTGGTTATGGGTCTGTTAAAGCTTTCTATTTCCTCCTGATTGAGTTTTGGAAGAGTGTGGGTGTTCAGGAATTTGTCCAATTCTTCCAGATTGTCGAGTTTGTTGGCATATAATTTTTCATAGTATTCCCTGATAATTGTTTGTATCTCTGAGGAATTGGTTGTAATAATTCCATTTTCATTCATGATTTTATCTATTTGGGTCATCTCTCTTTTCTTTTTGAGAAGCCTGGCTAGAGGTTTGTCAATTTTGTTTATTTTTTCAAAAAACCAACTCTTGGTTTCGTTGATCTGCTCTACAGTTTTTTTAGATTCTATATTGTTTATTTCTGCTCTGATCTTTATTATTTCTCTTCTTCTGCTGGGTTTAGGCTGCCTTTGCTGTTCTGCTTCTAGTTCCTTTAGGTGTGCTGTTAGATTTTGTATTTGGGATTTTTCTTGTTTCTTGAGATAGGCCTGGATTGCAATGTATTTTCCTCTCAGGACTGCCTTCGCTGCATCCCAAAGCGTTTGGATTGTTGTATTTTCATTTTCGTTTGTTTCCATATATTTTTTAATTTCTTCTCTAATTGCCTGGTTGACCCACTCATTCGTTAGTAGGGTGTTCTTTAACCTCCATGCTTTTGGAGGTTTTCCAGACTTTTTTCTGTGGTTGATTTCAAGCTTCATAGCATTGTGGTCTGAAAGTATGCATGGTATAATTTCAATTCTTGTAAACTTATGAAGGGCTGTTTTGTGACCCAGTATATGATCTATCTTGGAGAATGTTCCATGTGCACTCGAGAAGAAAGTACATTCTGTTGCTTTGGGATGTAGAGTTCTAAATATATCTGTCAAGTCCATCTGATCCAATGTCTCATTCAGGGGCCTTGTTTCTTTATTGACCGTGTGTCTAGATGATCTATCCATTTCTGTAAGTGGGGTGTTAAAGTCCCCTGCAATTACCACATTCTTATCAATAAGGTTGCTTATGTTTATGAGTAATTGTTTTATATATTTGGGGGCTCCGGTATTCGGCGCATAGACATTTATAATTGTTAGCTCTTCCTGATGGATAGACCCTGTAACTATTATATAATGTCCTTCTTCATCTCTTGTTACAGCCTTTAATTTAAAGTCTAGTTTGTCTGATATAAGTATGGCTCCTCCAGCTTTCTTTTGGCTTCCAGTCGCATGATAAATAGTTCTCCATCCCCTCACTCTCAATCTAAAGGTGTCCTGAGGTCTAAAATGAGTCTCTTGTAGACAGCAAATAGATGGGTCTTGTTTTTTTATCCATTCTGATACCCTATGTCTTTTGGTTGGTGCATTTAATCCATTTACATTCAGTGTTATGGAAAGATACGGGTTTAGAGTCATTGTGATGTCTGTATGTTTTATGCTTGTAGTGATGTCTCTGGGACTTTGTCTCACAGGGTCCCCCTTAGGATCTCTTGTAGGGCTGGTTTAGTGGTGACAAATTCCTTCAGTTTTTGTTTGTTTGGGAAGACCTTTATCTCTCCTTCTATTCTAAATGACAGACTTGCTGGATAAAGGATTCTCGGCTGCATATTTTTTCTGTCTAGCACCCTGAAAATCTTGTGCCAATTCTTTCTGGCCTGCCAAGTTTCAAAAGAGAGATCAGTCACGAGTCTTATAGGTCTCTCTTTATATGTGAGGGCACGTTTACCCCTTGCCACTTTCAGAATTTTCTCTTTATCCTTGTATTTTGCCAGTTTCACTATGATATGTCGTGCAGAAGATCGATTCAAGTTACGTCTGAAGGGAGTTCTCTGTGCCTCTTGGATTTCAATGCCTTTTTCCTTCCCCAGTTCAGGGAAGTTCTCAGCTATAATTTCTTCAAGTACCCCTTCAGCACCTTTCCCTCTCTCTTCCTCCTCTGGGATACCAATTATGCGTATATTATTTCCTTTTAGTGTATCACTTAGTTCTCTAATTTTCCCCTCATACTCCTGGATTTTTTTATCTTTTTCTCAGCTTCCTCTTTTTCCATAACTTTATCTTCTAGTTCACCTATTCTCTCCTCTGCCTCTTCAAGCCGAGCCGTGGTGGTTTCCATTTTGTTATGCATTTCGTTTAAAGCGTTTTTCAGCTCCTCGTGACTATTCCTTAGTCCCTTGATCTCTGTAGCAAGAGATTCTCTGCTGTCCTGTATACTGTTTTCAAGCCCAGTGATTAATTTTATGACTATTATTCTAAATTCACTTTCTGTTATATTATTTAAATCCTTTTTGATCAGCTCATTAGCTGTTGTTATTTCCTGGAGATTCTTCTGAGGGGAATTCTTCCGATTGGTCATTTTGGATAGTCCCTGGCGTGGTGAGGACCTGCAGGGCACTTCCCCTGTGCTGTGGTGTATAACTGGAGTTGGCAGGCGGGGCCACAGTCAGACCTGATGTCTGCCCCCAGCCCACCGCTGGGGCCACAGTCAGACTGGTGTGTGCCTTCTCTTCCCCTCTCCTAGGGGCGGGATTCACTGTGGGGTGGTGTGGCCCGTCTGGGCTACTTGCACCCTGCCAGGCTTGTGATGCTGGGGATCTGGCGTATTAGCTGGGGTGGGTAGGCAAGGTGCACGGGGGCAGGAGGGGCAGGCTTAGATCGCTTCTCCTTAGGTGATCCACTTCAGGAGGGGCCCTGTGGCAGCGGGAGGGAGTCAGATCCGCTGCCGGAGGTTTGGCTCCGCAGAAGCACAGAGTTGGGTGTTTGGGCGGAGCGAGCAAGTTCCCTGGCAGTAACTGGTTCTCTTTGGGATTTTGGCTGGGGGATGGGCGGGGGAGATGGCGCTGGCGAGTGCCTTTGTTCCCCACCAAACTGAGCTCTGTCGTCCGGGGGCTCAGCAGCTCTCCCTCCCTTTGTCCTCCAGCCTTCCCGCTTTCCGAGCAGAGCTGTTAACTTTTGACCTCCCAGACGCTAAGTCGCGCTTGTTGTCGGAACACATTCCGTCAGGCCCCTCCGCTTTTGCCAGCCAGACTCGGGGGCTCTGCTTGGCCGGTGAGCCGCCCCTCCGCCCCGGCTCCCTCCCGCCAGTCCGTGGAGCGCGCACCGCCTCGCCGCCCTTCCTAACCTCTTCCGTGGGCCTCTCGTCTGCGTTTGGCTCCGGCGACTCCGTTCTGCTAATCCTCTGGCAGTTTTCTGGGTTATTTAGGCAGGTGTAGGTGGAATCTAAGTGATCAGCAGGACGCGCGGTGAGCCCAGCGTCCTCCTAAGCCTCCATCTTGCAAACCTCCACCCAGACATTTAGTTTAATACCATGAGATTCTGGTTTCAAATTAGTGACATTTTTAAAGAATATTCATAATTTGGTGTTACCATTGGAATGAAGAACTAGATTAATGGGGGGAAGAGACATGAGGATAAGAAAGAGGAGAGTATATGTAACAGGATGGCTAGAAAAAGAGAAGGCTGAAGGAGATCAATAAATGTAATAGAGTTATGTGATTAAATATCCCTTTATGTACCCCTGTATATAGTCATCTTGCTTGATTTCCCATTAAATTTCTGTAGTGCCTATAGTATACACGCAAACAAACACTGTCAAGAAAATACAAATTAGCAGTTGTATTAGGATTCTCCAGAGAAACAGAACCAAGAAGATAGATGCTGTACATAGAGATAGATCCATGCATACATATACGGCAAAAGAGAATGAGAGATATATAGAGATCTAGAACTTTTTATGAGGGGATGGTGTAAGTGATTCTGGAGGCTGAGAAGTCCCATGATCTGCTATCTGCAAGCCAGATAAGCCCAGGAAAGCCAGTGGTGTAGTTCTCCTCCAAACCTGAAGGCTCGAGAATCAGAGCAGCCAATGGTGTATGTTCCAGTCTGTCAAGGCCTGAGTCCAGGAACACCAGTATCTGAAAGCAGGAGAAGATGGATATCCTAACTCGTGCATTTGCTCTTCTTCTGCCTTTCTGAGCTATTAAGACCCTTAACAGATTGGATGATGCCCACTTGTATTGGTGAGGATGATCTTTCATTAGTCTATGGACTCAAATTCTAATCTCATCTGGATATGCCCTCACAGATCAGACAGACCCAGAGTTAATGTTTTATCAGCTATCTAAACATCTATTAGCTCAGTCAAGTTGAAACACTTAGGATTAACCATCTCCGCAGTAGTCCAAATTTACATTGTGTGATATTATTTACACCGTCTATAATTTTTTTTTCCAACGTTTATTTATTTTTGGGACAGAGAGAGACAGAGCATGAACGGGGGAGGGGCAGAAAGAGAGGGAGACACAGAATCGTAAACAGGCTCCAGGCTCTGAGCCATCAGCCCAGAGCCTGATGTGGGGCTCGAACTCACAGACCGCGAGATCGTGACCTGGCTGAAGTCGGGCGCTTACCGACTGCGCCACCCAGGCGCCCCAGTATAATCTTTTCATATTGCTCAATACAAGCAAACAGCTCCTGAAAAATCCTGAAACACAAAAATTTGAGAAAAGACTAAAGAAGCCAAGGCAAAGTGTATATCTGCAAATAGTTGCTGTAGAAAGTAGAAACCAAATCTATCTATCTATCTATCTATCTATCTATCTATCTATCTATCTATCTCCTGGTCTGTTTTCCAACATTTAACTAAAATTTATTAAATGACTAGACATTGTAAGACCAAGTGAGGAAGAACAGGTAAATGTCAGCCTTCATGGGGCTTACCGTTTAGGACTTCGATAAGCTCTAGGAGCTTAGACAAGGTATAGCCACAAGAAACATAGGTACATCTATGGTAAAGATATGCCAAGCTAAAAATATGGAGATTAAATATCTGGCTTAGTGAGAAAAAAGGAACAATGAGCTGTGACATCAACTAGATGGTGAAATAGGAGGTTCCAACCCTCATACCCCTTCATAAAACACCAGTTATAACAACATCCTATGGACAAGAATACCTTAATGGAAATTCAGACGTACCAATACCTCAGTGGAGCAAAACTTGTGAGAATAATACACTCAATGAATAAGAAGTTGTTTCACTTTATCTCTTGGTCTGTGATTTCTCCCATGAGGGAAAGTGAGCATGAAGTGACCACCCAGCTTCTCAAGCCCTGTGGGATTTACCCAAAAGGTCCACTCCTGTCTTACCCCACCCAGAACACTAAAAAGATCAGCACAGTTGAATAGTCTGGGGACAGCTAGGAGGAGAGAAACGTGGCCAAGTTTCACAGCAAACAGTGTGCAGATATCAACATCTCCTGAACATCCTACAGCTGACTTACGGACCCCACCCAGAACTCATGCATGGAATTTATAAGATTTCCTCGCCTGAAGATCCCCACAGACAACTGATAAACACTCCCCAGCACTCTGCATAGTTCCCCTGTGGCAGATACCCCTTTGTCTGCCACAAGCTACATGCATAGGAGCCTTCACAGATAGCATGTGTGAGGTTGTTCAGACGCACACAGGTATAAGCAGTCAGCTTGACTTTGCTGGATTGGGAGAAAATGCATAACCTTGAACACTTCAGGATACTCCCTGAGGAAAAATAGAGGCTCCTCAGCACTAGGTCGGCCTGACTTTGTGAGACTGAGAGAGGAGCACATGATCTCAAGACTTCCTCCCCAAGACAATATAAGAGGAGGAGAGCCAGTACACTAACAGAAAAGGTCTGAGAGACCAATAATAGTATTTACTAATTAAAAGATTTACCAAATACTCTGAACTTATATAACTGACACTCTAAGTGTAATGCATTACCTTACTGAATCATCAATAACCTGGTGAAAGTGGTATGATGTATCTCATCTTATAGATAGAAAAATGAGGCTCAACCTTTACTTTCAAATTCAGTGATACACAGCTTCAAATAATAGCAAATCTACATTTGATGAGAGTAGCAACAAAGAAGAAATAATTAAGATTAGGAATGTGCATTGCAGTCTTCTAATGGAATAGGTAATTTGGAACTTGTTCACGCAAAGAGAAGTCATTGGAATCTTTATAACTAGGAGCAGACATAATCAAACATTTTAATTAAATAAGGATTATATAATGCCATATTTTATCATATGTCAGAGGTATTAGTGGTATAAATCATATAAGTGAAAGAGAGGACAGACAAGAGTGTTGATAGTGACAATGGAGGTAGAGAATTGAAATATGGAACCCAGAGTCCTGGCAAAAGAAGGAGAGGATGCCTGCTATCCAGAAGAAAACTTTGTTTCTCTTTAAGGTAAACCGCTGATGTATTATGAGACTCTTCTCAATGATGACTGAAAAAGCTGGTTTATTCTGACATACTAGGGTATAGTAAATTACTATTCCTACTTCAAAATTGACAGGATTTTTAGATCAGGAGAAAAAAAGGGAAAAAATGCCTCTTGAATTTGTCTGGATATATACTTTTATACTTGTAGCAAGAATTAACTATAAAACTCTACTCATTGGGCCAGGCACCATTATGGTGTTAGCAAAAGTCTTGCCCCTCATGTAGCACGCTACCTGTACTTGTGAGTTCATTGGCCAGTATCTGTCTATCTCTATCTATCTATCTATCTATCTATCTATCTATCTATCTATATCTATGTCTATATCTATATCATATCTATATCTATGTATATCTATATCTATCATCTATCATCTATCTATATCCATATAATAAAACTATCATGTAACATATTTTCTGTGATGTTTTATTATTTTTTTATTATTTAAATTTTTTTTTTAATGTTCAATTTTGACAGAGAGAGAGAGAGACAGAGCATGAGTGTGGGAGGGGCAGAGAGAGAGCGAGACACAGAATCCGAAGCAGGCTCCAGGCCCTGAGCTTTCAGCACAGAGGCGGACACAGGGCTCAGGCTCACGGACTGTGAGATCATGACCTGAGCCGAGGTTGGACGCTCAACCCACGGCGCCACCCAGGCACCCCTTTCTGCAACATTTTAAATTAAAGTTCTTAAATCCAAAGATCTTGGGGAAGAGACAATATTATGTTTAAGAATTTGATTCCAGATTCAGTTTCCTGGTTACAGTCTCCATTCAACCACTTACTATTTGTATTGCCTTGAGAAGGTTACTGTCTATCTCTAACTTCAGTGAAACTACAAATGGTTGTTGGGAAGATTATACGAAGTAGTGCGGAACAAGCAATAAGTATATTGTTGGCACAGAGTCACGGCCTAAAAACGTTGGAAATATTCTTTTCAATGTATATGCACACTCAATACATTTTTTCTTGTGATTCAAATATATTGACTTTCAATGTATCAACAACAAAAAATGACATATTGATTCATTCAACAAGTATTTATTGAGTGTCTATATACGTAGCAGTCACCAGTAACAGAATTCTTTTTTAATAGCAAAAAAAACACCCTCATGGTATTAAATTTTTATTTCTTGACTGTTTTAAAAGTTAGCTACTGGGAGGATGGGGTGCCTGGGTGGCTCAGTAGGTTAAGCATCCAATTTCCACTCAGGTCATGATCTCATGTTTGTGGGTTCAAGCCCTGTGTCAGGCCATGGGCTGACAGCTCAGAGCCTGGAGCCTGCTTCAGATTCTGTGTCTTTCTCTCTCTGTCCCTCCCCCTTCTCAAAAATGAATATACATTAATTTTTTAAAATAAATCAATAAATTTTTTTAATTAAAAACAATTAAAAATAAATGAATAAATAAAAGTTAGTTACTGGGAAGCACTTCCAGAATGGCATGGTAAGTACCTCCAAAATTCTACTCCTCTTTAAAAGCAATGGTAAATCTTGGGTGCCTGGGTGTCACAGTCATTTAAGAGATGACTCTTGATTTCCACTCAGGTCATGATGTCACAGTTTGTGAGATCCTCACTGGGTGTGGAGGCTGTTTGAGATTTTCTCTCTTTCTGTCTCTCTCTCTCTGCCCCTCCCCACCGGTACATGCTCTCTCTCAAAATAAATAAATAAACTTTAAAAAATAAAAATAAAGCAATAGTAATATTGACAAAAGTGCCAAAATCTGCTTCGAGTACTCTAGAAATTAACCAAAGGTTTATAACAATATGAGAAGCTTTTATTAAAACTAGCTCCAAAGGAAAAAAAAAAGTGAGTGGTACAGCATTTTAAATTGTCCTATTTCTATCCTCTCTCTCTCTCAACATCATGGCAGTCTCTCTCTCTCTCTCTCTCTCTCTCTCTCTCTCTCTCTCTCTCTCTATATATATATATATATATATATATATGGTGTATATACATATATAGACACAATGAAAGAACCTGATAATTAACAGCAGCTATGAAAACCACCAGCTAAGCACCATTGGAGGAAACAGAACAGGTTTGGAGCTCTGCCAAAAACAGCAATCCCCCCAAATTGTCAGTATTTGAACTGTATGGCTGTTTTTTAGAAATCCCATTTACTGGGCTTGTCTTAATTGATCTGACTCAGACTTTATTCAGTGTGAACAGTCTTTTCCCTGGATATGCCTTGAAAATAATCATTGGCAATTGCCTAACATCACAGATGACTGAGGAGGAAATAACAGGACAAATAAGAGGCCTCCTAAAAATCTTAAACCTGGAAAAAGATGTAGTATGGGACTTTGAAAATCAGAGTTATATTCCAGGAAATCTAGAAAGCCTTATGCAGGTGCAGTGTTGTGTGCATACCCAAGAATGGCCTGAGAAGGCACTTGTCTTTTGTCTCTTACTGACCTTGAAGGTTTGCATAAACAGGAAGTGAACAACAGGCAAAGATGGAAACTACCTGATATAATCTTGAAGATAGGATCCAAAACTTACATAGAGCCCCTCAGGGAAAAAAAAAAAAAGAAAGAAAAAAATATATATGACAGTGGTTTAAGGAATTTATGGAAAACTGTCCAATCATTAGCTGACAAACTAAATGAGCAGAGATTTCAATGGCATGTACAGTCTTTACAGAATGTAGGAAAGTTGTCAACAACAGAAGCATGCAAACAACAAATAACAACAAGAAGAAATCTTGGAGAAGGAGGTGAAAAATATGATTTCAAGAGGTGCTAGATTTTATTATTTAAAATGTCTAGGTCTCAACAAAAACATTAAAGTCATGCAAAAGACAGAAAAGCATGGTTCATACAGAGAAAAAAGTCAATAAAAACTGTTGGTGAGATGCCCAGACATTGGACTTACTAGAAAAACACATTAAAATAAAAATTAGTGGAGCACCTGGGTGGCTCAGTCGTTTGAGCATCTGACTTCAGCTCAGGTCATGATCTCGCAGTTTGTGGGTTTGAGTCCTACTTCTATTCTGTGTCTCCCTCTCTCTCGGCCATTCCAGCACCCATGCTCTGTCTACCTTTCTCAAAAATAAGTAAATGTTTAAAAAAATAGTTCATTGAAAATAGAAACAAAATTAATAAAACTTTAACAATTTTGTTTAAAGAATAGATTCAAATCACTAAAATTATTAATAAATAAAACAGGAAAATTACTTTCAACTCCAGGAAATAAAAAGGATCGTGACAGAATATGAACAATTGTGTGTAGTAAATTAGATAATGTAGCTGAATTTGAAAATTTTCTTTGAAGGCAAAAATTACCAGTATTGACTCAAGAAGAAACAGAAAATCTGACTAGAACTATAATAAGATTTTGAATTAATAACCAAAAACTTCCCCAAGACAAAAGCTAATACCAGATAAATTTAATGGTGAGTTCTACCAAACATTTAAAAGAAAATAGTAACACCTTCACAAATGTTTGAAAATGTAAGAGGAGAGAAAGCTTCCCAACACATTCTATTACTCTGGTACAAAAATCATCAAATCATCAAATACAAATACATCCTAGGAAAATTACAGACCAATATACCTATGAATCTAGATGCAAAAATCCTAAACAAAATACCAGAAAACTGAACCCAGCAAAATATAAAGAGGATTGAACACCACAACAATGTGGATTTATCTTGCAAAGTGGGTTCAGCATATGAAAACAATCAACATATTTTGCAGTGTCAATATACTAAAGAACAAAACCACATGATCATTCATCTCCAGTGTAGAAACTATACTTGACAAAAATCAACTAAACATAAAAATAAACATAACATAAAAATAAACTAATCATAAAACAACAATAAAAGAAAAAATAAAGAAACCACAGATAGAACTTCCTCAAGCTGATAAATAAAATCTATGAAAAACAGGTAGCCTTCCAATTATGGAATTAATAAGTCACAGGAATAAAAGACACAGCATAGGAAATATACTCAATGATATTGTGATAGTGTTGTATGGTGACAGATGATTGCTACACTTGTGGTGAACATAGCCTAAGTGTATAGAGAAGTTGAATCACTATGGTTGTACACCTGAAACTAATGTAACATTGTGTGTCAATTATACTCAAAATAAATAAATGAAAATAAAAAAAAATGAATACATACATACATACATACATACATAAAGGAAACAACTCATGTCCTTCAAAAAGTGACTGGTTACATAAATTATGGATGGTACATAAACAAAGCAGCTGGAAAAGAACAATAAATCATTCTGTGAACTAATCCTGAAAGATCTCCAACATATAATGTAAAAAAGGCAAGGATCACTAGTATGTGTTGTATTCCGTCTTTTTTGTAATAAAGAAGTGAAATAAGAAAAAAAGAAAAACACAATTATCATACATAATAGTGAGAAAATTAGCACTCTACCCCTAAGATCAGTAAAAATACTTTTGAGTCTGTTCTCATCACCTTAATAACACATTGTTCTTGATGTTCTATTCAGAGACTACTAAATAAAAAGAAATAAAAGGCATCCTGGCTGGAAAGGAAGAAATAAACCTATATTTGCAGATGATATGGTCTTTTATATAGAAATTTCTAAGGATTCGCAAAAAGCTTTTTTGTTGTTGTTGCATTTCTTTCTTTCCTTTTTAAATTTAAGCTTTAGTTAGTTAACATGCAGTGCAATATTGGTTTCATGAGTAGATACTGTAATCCCTCACTTACTTACAATGTTCATCACAAGTGCCCTCCTTAAATGCACTCATCTATCTCATCTCCTCCCCACCTCCACCTGTCACCCCATTGTTTGTTCTCTATCATTAAGAGTCTCTTGTGATTTGTTTCCCTCTCTTCTCTTCCCCCTACTTCCCATATATCCATCTGTTTTGTTTCTTGAAATCCACATATGAGTGAAATCATATGGTATTTGTATTTTTATGATTGACTTATTTCACTTAGTATTACACATTCTAGTTCTACCCAGGTCAATGGCAAGATTTCATTCTTCTTGATGGCTGAGTAATATTGCAATATATATATATATATATATATATATATATATATATATATATATATATATATAACACATCTTCCCTATCATTCAACAGTTGATAAGCCTTTGGACTCTCTCCATTGTTTGGCTATTGTTGATAATGCTGCTATAAACAATGGGGTGCATATACCCCTTTGAATCTGTATTTTTGTATTCTTTGGGTAAACATCTAATGGTGCAGTTGTTGGATCATAGGGTACTTGTATTTTTCGTTTTTTAAGAAACCTTCATATTGTTTTCCAGAACAGCTGCAACAGTTTACATTCCCACCAACAGTGCAAGAGTATTCCCTTTTCTCCACATCCTTGCCAATACCTGTTATTTCTTGTGTTAATTTATCAAAAAGTTCAGCAGGGTTGTAGTATATAAGATCAATACACAAAAATCAATTGTATTTCTATGCATTAGAAAAAAGAAATCCAAAAGTGAAATTAGGAAAATAATTTTGTTTAAAATAGCATCAAAAAGAACAGAAGGCTGAAAACAAAGTGCAAGATTACATTGAGAATTACAAAACACCACTGAAGCAAATCAAACAAGTCCTAAGTAAATGTATCCCATGTTCACAAACTGGAAGACTTAATGTTGTTAAGATGGTAATTCTCTCCAAGGAGATTTAATATTCAATATAATCCCTTTGAAATTCCAAATGGCTTTTTGTAGAAATAGATAAACTGATGTTTATATAGAAATGCAAGAGATTCAGAAGAGTCAAAACAATATTACAGAAGAAAAATGAATTTGAAAATTTGAAGTTGAAAAATGAAGACTCACATTTCTTTAAAACTTGAAGCTACAATAATCATGACAATGTGGTTTTGTCATAGTGATATATAAAACAATGGAATAGATTTGAGAGTTCAGAAATAACTCTACACATCCCTGGCCAATTGATAGTTGACAAGGATGTCAAGACATTTTTAAAAATAATTAAATAACTGGATATCAGCAAAAGAATGAAATTAGAACAATATCTTAAATCATATACAAATGGATTACAGATGTAAATTTAAGAGAAAAAAACTAATTTTTTAAGAAAAAAATATAGGGGTAAACCATGTGACCTTGAATTGACAAAAAAAGATAAAATAAATTGAATGCCATCACAATTTTAAAAATATTTTGCTTCAACAGATACTATCAAAAAGGTGAAATTAGGGGGGCCTGGGTGGCACAGTCAGTTAAGTGTCCGACTTCAGCCAGGTCACGATCTCGCCGTCCGTGAGTTCGAGCCCCGCGTCGGGCTCTGGGCTGATGGCTCAGAGCCTGGAGCCTGTTTCCGATTCTGTGTCTCCCTCTCTCTCTGCCCCTCCCCCGTTCATGCTCTGTCTCTCTCTGTCCCAAAAATAAATAAACGTTGAAAAAAAAAAGGTGAAATTACAACTCATAGAATGGGAGAAACTATTGGCGAATCATATATCTGGTAAGAAAGTGGTATCAAGAACATATACAGTGCTCTTAAAATCATGATAGAAGACAAACATATTTAAAAGTATAAAAAAGTAGGGATTGAATGAATAATTCTCCTAAGAATGTATAAAAATGGTGAATAAACACATGAAAAGATGTTCAACATCATTAGTCAGTATGGAAATCCATATGAAAAATGCAGTGAAATATTTCTTCAACCCCAGTAAAATAGCTAAAATTAAAAAGTTAGACAAAAACAAGTGGTAATGAGAATGTGTAGAACTTTGAACCCTCCTACATTTTTTGTAAGATTGTAAGTGATGGAGACACTTTTGGAAAACAGTTTAATAGTTCTTCAAAATGTTAGCATAGATTTGCCATATGACCCAGCAGTTCCACTCCTAGGTACACACCAAAGAGAATTGAAAACAAATATCCACATGGAAATCTGTAAATAATTTACCAAAGAGATATGGTTTGTTATATCCCTCCCCCCAATAAAGACATGGGTGTCTACTAATAGATGAATAAATAAGCAAAGTAGGATATACCTATACCTGTACAAGGGATTATTTGGCAATGAAATGAAAAGTAGTACTGATGCATGCCATAACATGGAAAAACTTGAATACACTGTGCACACTATAAAAAGCCAGTCCCTAACGGCCACATATTTTATAATTCCATTTAAATGAATTACCCAGAATAGGCAAATCCATAGAGACAGAAAGTAGGTTAGTGATTTTCACGTGTTCCGAGGAGGTAGCAATAAGGAGTGACTGTTAATGCATATTGGGTGTTTTTTGGGGAGGGTGATGAAAATATGCTAAAATTAGACAGTGGTCATAGTTGCACAATCTGTGAACATTCTGAAAAGTGCTGAATTGTACATGTTGAAGGGCAAAATTCTTGATATTTTAGTTACATCTCCATATCCCATTTTTAAAAAATAACTATAAAGAAAAGACACCTCAGGGATCATTTTGCTGTGCAGCGTTAATATTTTCAGCATATGGATTAAAAAACAGCTGCTACTCAATGCATTATTTTATAAAGGCAAATGTTATGTGGGAATTTCAATCCTTGTCAATAATAACTACTCCATATCCCTGTGATAACCTGTTGGTTCACCGATGGATGGCTTACAAATTACTAAATACAGAAATCCTTAAATTCTTTTTTCTTGAATCTGGCCGTCAAATATCTCTTGGGCCAGAATAAGATCCGTAAAAACTACACTGCATATTAATCCTTCCAGTTTGTGTATTTCTATGATTGCGTTTTGGGGATTTGTACCACAGAAAAGCAAGTAAAGATAAGAGCAACCCATTGAGGATTAATTATCTCTATTCCAAGAAGAGAAAACATTTCCAATGCTTCACAATGGTTATAGTTAATGACCATACATATACCTTCTATCACTTAAGGAACATATGAACTTCAGCAACTTAGAATTATGAGAAGGAGAAGGATAATGTTGGGTAGAATCTAGAAAGAAAAAGAGTACAGAAAACCACCAGTCCCCTCTCTCTTATTTTTGTCTGTCTAGAAGACATTTTGTCTGTCTATGAGAACATTCTCTCCCTGGCATATTTGGAAATACTGGAAAGTGTGATTTTTGTCTTTCTCTCAGCCTCATATTCACTATCCCCTAGGATGAACACTAAAAATGGTGATACTCGAAAAAGGTTCTGTACATACATTTTCTCATTTCTAGCTATACTCCCTCATCTAATACTCCTGTCTTCCGTAGTGTAAGCACACTAGAGTCATATGCTGGATTCTACTTACTGGAGGCAAATCTGTGGGAAAATTTCTAATACTACACATTGTTGAAAGTCCAAAAGCTACAGGGCACATACTCCTAGTTATAGTTGAATCTTCTTCAGACACAAACTCTCTTTTATGTGCATTGTCCCAAGATCTAAATTAGAGGAACCAAGGTATTAGCAATGCAGAGCAACTGTACTGGCCAAACCACTTTTTTTTTTCTTTACATCACTTGGAGGAAAAAACCATGCATTTATGTTACAAATTATTTTGTAAATTAGGAGGAGAGGGTGGGTATTTTTGAAATCCAAACACTAATTCAATACATAAATACTTGTACTCCCTTATAAAAAATTTCACATTATATTATAAATAAACAATTATTGTGGGCATATTTTCTCAGTTCCTGTTAGCAAATACTTAAGGGCCATAAAGAGAACCAAACTTAAGGTCAAACTAAGAGTGTACATAGAAATGCAAGGAGATGTTAGGAACTTAAGTCTCTGAAGACATAATTGATCCTCTGAATTAACAAACCTTGACATTTGGCCTACATCTGAACCTCCCATTGTGTACGTAATTTAGTCCTTCATTATTTAAGATCTTTAATCTGAGGGGGCTTTTTTCTTTGTTTTTTTTTAATGTTTATTGATTTTTGAGAGAGAGAGAGAGAGAGAGAGAGAGAGAGAGGGAGAGAGACAGACAGCATGAGCAGAGGGGCAGAGAGAGAGAGGGAGACACAGAATCTGAAGCAGCCTCCAGGCTGAGTTGTCAGCACAGAACCTGGCATGTGGCTCAAAGCCACGAACTGTGAGATCATGACCTGAGCCAAAATCGGACACTTAACTGAGCCACCCAGGTGCCCCAATCTGAGTTTTTGTTTGTTTGTTTGTTTTTCTTAATTGAAACAAACTATATCTCAACTGATTCAAAATAAGCTATCATGGTTAGGGACCTCTAAGCAACAGATTCTAAAATATGAAATTAACATTGGGGTTAGAACTATCAGCAATATGGATTTCACAATTCCTGTCTGAGAACTTAGTTGTGAAGTTGATTAGGCTGCTGCATATTCTACATTATTTCCAGGCCAAGAGCCAAACAACACTACAATACTTCTGTAAATGGTAGGAAAATCATAGAAGTTGGCATGAGGCTTTTGGGAAGTTTGTAAATGAATGAGGCTAGTTTCGTCTAAAGATGTCTATCTAAAAAATAAGAGTACGTAAATGACAGTTTGGGCAAGAGGACTTTTCTACCTGTGACTTCAATACAAGTTGACTGAGATTTTCATAATAAAAAAATGGTGGAGTAGGAAGAGCTTGAGATCTTGATGCCATCTAAAACAATTGAATCAATAAACATTCACTAAAGTTTGCCCTACTTCTGAAATTTCTAACTGGAAATAATGAGAACATTACTTGCTAGACATCTTTAAGATTGGGTTGCTAACACTTGCGTTAGTAAACATCTTCCCTAATACAACAAAAGAGTTTATCTGCTTGCACAGCCAAGGTTTGACATTGGGGTTAGACTTCAAAATAATTGAGGGTTACTCCTTTACCATATTTGCTTTTATATTTCCAGTAAGTTACACAATACTTAGAACATGGTAACACAACAAATGGTTATTTACAGGGTGGATCTGGCAAGAATTTGCCAGAGTATTAGAGCCTCACATAAAATGTGGAGTTTCAGTATCACTGAGGGTACAGTAAAGGCTCCACAAGACCTGAGATGCTATCCCCTTTGATGATTGGCTTGGAAGCTGGAGATCTGCCTGTGACATATAGAACTCATTAGTAGATGTAGTCACAGGACAGGTCAAGACAAAGGCAAGGAGATTGATGAAGTGTGAGAAAATAATGTGATCTTCTGATCTACATATTTATTCCTACAGCTTTGGGATACTAAGGGTCATTAATCATCCACATTAAACCTTGTTGCAAAGTAGCCTCTAATGACATTGTTGAATAATTAACTCTTCTTGAATTTGCTGTAGTTGCTATAGACCAGAGAGTACCTGGTGGTAAGTTTGGCTTCCTATTAAGAACAAGTACTGAGACACTGACACAACCTTGTCCGTCATCAGTATCATTTTCACTGTTTGCCACTGGCCTCTTCTCTGTTTCACAATAAGGAAAACACTGCTCACACTCACAGACATAATTGGAACACAGATAAGCAAGTGTCTTCAGGGAGTAAAAAGAAGACCAGATATAAAACAATAGGAATAATCATATTTTATCAGTTGGCATTACTATTAATAAATAGTGTAATATTTAGTGAGTTAAGCAGACAATGGCATGTGCAATATAGTCCCAAACTCATGAAAAGAAACACTATGTGTCCTTATCTTTGTGTGTGTGTGTATGTGTTGGTATGACTGTAAAAAAGCATTTCACTGAAAAGGGATGACTGGCAAAATGTAATCCTAAAGAGTTTTTACTTGTTTTGATTTTTATTTATTATTTAGTTATTTTTTTATTTACTTATTTACTTATTTATTTGAGAGGGGAGGGGGAGAGTGTCAGAGGGAAAGAGAGAGCGAAACTCTTAAGCAGGCTGAATGCTCAGTGCAGAGCCTGATGCAGGCTTCATCCAAAGACTCTGGGATCATGACCTGAGCCAAAATCAAGAGATGTACACTCAACTGACTGAGTCACCCAGACACCCCACCCCTGTTTGTTTTGCTTTGAAATTCAGCTGGATTCATATTTTTCCTCTGTACTAGGAAGAGAAGATTTTCAGGTCCCCCCAATTTTTTTTACGGTTTTAAAATAATACAAGCCCTTCTAGTCAGGAATTAAAATGGCTAACCCAATATACTAGTAAATATTCTGAATGGTTTCATGTCATGGTTTCTTCTCTACCTTCCCTAAACCACCCCATCCCTCACTTCCATGTGAGCAAACTATGAAGCTCACATTCAGGGAAGCAGTGTTACATGTTTCCCCTCATGCCTGTAGATCTATCTTCCTCTCAATTTGATTCTGAACCTTTGGAGTTGGAGCACAGAGACAGTGAAGAGACAAGTAGGCAGAAAGTGCACAGTTAACAAGTATTGTGAGCAGATACAATACTCTATGACCTGGGGAACTGTATAAACCCATTGCTTTCAGGGGCACCTGGGTGGCTCAGTCAGTTAAGCATCCAACTTCAGCTCAGGTCATGATCTCGTAGTTCCTGAGTTTGAGCCCCACAGTGGGCTCTGTGCTGACAGCTCAGAGCCTGGAGCCTGCTTTGGATTCTGTATCTCCCTCTCTCTCTGTTCCTCCCCCTATTGCACTCTGTCTCTCCTTCTCTCTCAAAAATGAATGAACATTAAAAAAATTAAAAAAAAAACATTGCTTTCTAATGTATTAGTCCCTGTTTATCAAATAATACCTCTGGCTGCTCTTAGATTTTGCTCTTAGAAAAATCCTAGATAGCCCGATGCTGATACCACTTGTGACTCATATCAGATTTATAGGCAACAGAAACACACTGTCCGCCTTAATAAAATCTGAAAATGCAAGATGGTGAATCCAGCTGTCCAGATTTGGCTTCCCCCTCAGCAGCTAGACATGCAACACTCTTGAGTTTAGATCTGAAAGGTGAGGGATAGACAGAAGTCTCCTTTCAGGGACAAAATTCAAGCTCTGTAAGTGATTGTATTCCAGTACCTTTTACTAGACTTATGATAAAGAGCAGGAACAACAAGCCATTTAACTTCTTTAAAATGGTAAGGCTCACAGCTCAACAACAACAAAATAATGTGCCTCTCTCCATGCTTCTTTTCTCAGACTTTTCAAGTTCTTTTGAATTGTGGTTGGTTGCTGCTGGAGGACCGCTTCTTTTCACAAACTTCAAGTGCGGAAGTTGGTTGACAGGTTTTCTGTCATTAACTTTTTGCAATGCCAGCAGAGTGGTCTTAATTGGAAGATAGTGTCAATTGTTACCAAGCCTCAGCTGAAACTGATCCTGTGTTTCAAAACATCTCTCTCTTTTTCTAAGGGCTTATAAATGGGTCTCATCCCAAATATGAAATTCATTTTTCACTGATATGTTTATATCTAAGTGTCCTTAATTACCTTCTTTACTGCCAGGCTCCTGATACACACCTATAAAAACAAATGATCTAAGTGTCCACCCATGATGGAGTGGCAAGGATAAGATTTATTCTCCCTTGAAGCAGAAATAAACAAATAAACAAAATGGGCATGTTGTATGAAACACGGTTTCAGCTAATTATACATCAGGCAGTAAAACAATTCCTGAAAGAGGGGAAGTGAGGCCTAAAATGGCCCCGGTTCACAGCCTTGAGAGAGTGACCAGAACACCGAAGAGGGAGGGTGATGGACTCCCTGTTTTGAGAGACAGAGATGAAAGACAAGCCATTTCAGGGTATCTTAAGTTCACAGGGCAGTGTATCAGTGAGGAGAGAGCTGCAGAGAGAACCCTAGAGCAGAGGGCTCCCTTCAAATCTTCAGCTGACCACTGATAAGCATATGTTTCAAGAAACTACTTGAGGCTACAGGAAGAACTAATGGGGGGGGGGGGAGGGGGAGATACCATTGGAAATAATACCTAAATCTCTAAGAAGGCCATGAACTCTTCACTTCCCTATCAGCCAGGATGGAAAATTTCTTAATTCAATAGTGTATTTGGTAGAACACTCCAAATGATATTGCCTTCTCAGTGAGGCAAAATTAGGCTTGGACTTAAAGTGTGTCCTGATTTTACCAAACAAAGCATAAATGAACAAATTGTTTTGAAGTTGACTGTATTTTAAATAAAATATCAAGAATATGTATGGGAAAAGTTAAAAGCAGATTAAATGAAAACAAATACTCTAAAAATGGAATATAAGGGGTGGGATCAGTCAAGGATTAACAATAGAACAAGTCATAAAAATTATAATCATCTTCATTCTGTCTCCTGTAATTAATACTTATTTGATTCATCTTGGGTTTAGAGTTTTATGAATCAATTTGTTTCCCATTAGAGTTTTAGAAATTCTTACCCAGTTCAGTGTTACTACTTAAACTTTTCAGAAACCTCTACCCTAGAGTTTAATTTTTGTAGAGGTCTTTTTTTGTGAATTTCTTTAATGAGAAAGCATTTTTGCCAGCAATCGATTGTAAATGTTTTCAGAGAAGACTTAAGAGTAAAAAAATAACTGCCTGTGAATGACAAAAGATTTTAAAATAGCCATGGTTAAAGATCTGATGAGAGTTTATCAAAAAATGCTGCAATTGAGAAGCAAATTGTTATTTTTGTGACATCCAATATTGTAAAATAATAATGAATTGTGACTGATATACTAGGAGATAGTAAGAATTTTAGGTATTTTGCATAATTTCTGGGACACTTATATTAATAATACATACCCATCTACATATTGTCTAAGAAGGTTAAACATTAGTTTTTATTTGATAATTTTCCCATGCAATTTAACATATCAAATAAGCCTAAAAAATATTATTTCTCTTTTTATAAGAAGTGAAAGCACTTCTTTTGAGATCTTCCAGGGAATCTCTGAACAATTCCAAAGTTAGAGATCAAATAGACTTCAATCAAAATTTAATATGGGAGAAGTTTGTTAAAAATGTCTAAAGATTTAAAACCATGTATCAAACAGGAACAGAGGTCACTGTGAAATAATTTTAGATATTTCCTCAGCCAAAGTGACTTAAAGATTTAAAAAGCAAATAAAGTTATATATATAGTTGTAAAACTATAGCTCTTTTAATATGGAAAAGACTTAGTTTTTCTAAGGAACCCAAGTCTTGATAAAGACAAAGTGAATTATAGAAATATTTCACAAGACACAGAATCTTTGTTTCCTAGGCAGATTACGTTAAAGGTAAAGAAAAACCTTTTTTTTTTTCTAATATATGTTTATTGTCAAATTGGTTTCCATACAACACCCAGTGCTCATCCCAAAAGGTGCCCTCCTCAATACCCATCACCCACCCTCCCCTCCCTCCCACCCCTCATCAACCCTCAATTTGTTCTCAGTTTTTAAGAGTCTCTTATGCTTTGGCTCTCTTCCACTCTAACCTCTTTTTTTTTTTTTTTCTCCTTCTCCCCCATGGGTTTCTGTTGAGCTTCTCAGGATCCACAGGAAAAAGTCTGGAAAACCTCCAAAAGCATGGAGGTTAAAGAACACCCTACTAAAGAATGAATGGGTCAACCAGGCAATTAGAGAAGAAATTAAAAAAATATATGGAAACAAATGAAAATGAAAATACAACAATCCAAATGCTTTGGGATGCAGCAAAGGCAGTCCTGAGAGGAAGAAAAACCTTTTATAATGTTGTACTAAGAGCAGGCCAATAAGCTAAGACATTTTGTAATTTTAACAGAGATTGTATCAATACATCTTTTAGTTCATTTAAAAACCTTATATATTAATTTTAGCCTGCTTTGACCTCACAACATAAATTTTATTTTCCACAAACCTATGGCTTTATATATTCATTTAGGTTTTGTCTGTCTTTTTTTTTCCTTTGCTATTCTGGAACAACCAGTTATTTAATTTTAGAACAAAATTGCTATTTTTCTTTAACAAAAACACATTCTATATTACTTGCATGCTTTTCGTATAAAACTACATACCATTTTCTTCCTATACTTTGTATACAAAGTTCTTTCCCTTTGTTCTTATTATTTCTAGTACTTTTATTTTTACATATGATTATAAATTTTAGCTATTAGTAACTACTTTCTAGTGAAAACTGGGAAGCAGGCAACTGTGAAGTCTCTATCATACATGAGCATCCTGTAGATTAACAAATTCATAAGTACATAATTATAAAAGCTTATAATTTATTAGAGACAACGTTTTTGGTAGTACGATCAAAGAATGCATTCCTTTGTGTTGCAGATGGTAAGATCTCATTCTTTTTTATGGATGAGTAATACTCCATTGTACGTGTACCATGTCTTTATCCATTCATCTATCAATGAATATTGAGGTTGCTTTCTTATCCTGCTTCTGTAAATAATGCTGTAATGAATATAGGTGTGCATATATCTTTTCAAATTAGTGTTTTCATTTGGGGGGTGTAAATACCCGGTAGTGAAATTACCAGGTCGTATGGTATTTCTATTTTTTTAATGTTTATTTATTTTGAGAGAAAGAGAGAGAGAGAGAGAGAGAAATAGAGGCGGGGGTGGGGGTACAGAGAGAGAATCCCTAGCAGGCTCAGTGCTGTCAGTACAGAACATGATGCAGGGCTCAATCCCACAAACCATGAGGTCATGACCTGAGCTGATAGCAAGAGTTGGATGCTTAACCAACTGAGTCAACCAGGTGCCCCATGCTATTTGTATTTTTTAATTTTTTCAAGACCCTCTATAATATTTTCCACAGTAGTTGTACCAACAGTGCCAGAGGGTTCTCTTTTGTCCCCATCCTCACCAACACTTGTTGCTTCTGGTCTTTTTGATAGTAGCCATTCTTATTTTTGTGAGGTGATTATCTCATTGTGGTTTTGATTTGCATTTCCCTGGTGGTTAGTGATGTTGAGCATCATTTCATGTGGCTGTTATCCATCTGTTTATTTTTGGACAATTGTCTACTTCAGGTCCTCTGGATATTTTTTAACTGGATTTTTTGGAGGGTTTTGGTGTTGAATTGTAAGCTTTTTATATATTTTGGATATTATCCCCTTATCAAATAAATCATTGTGACAACATGGATAGACCTAGAAGGTATTATGTTAAGTGAAATAAGTCAGTCAAAGAAAGGCAAATACCATATGATTTCACTTATATGTGGAATCTAAAACAAACAAATAAGGAACAGAAATAAACTCATAAATAGAACATACTGGTGGTTGCCAGAGGGAAGGAGGATGGGAGAATGGGCAAAAAGTTGAGGGGATTAAGAGGTACATACTTCCAGTTATAAATAAGTCACAGAGATGAAAACTACAGCTTTAGGAATATAGTCAGTAATATTGCAACAATGTTGTATGGTGACCACACTTTTTGTGATGAGAACTGGGGGATGAGAATTGTGGAATCACTATGTTGTGCACCTGAAACTAATATCACATTATATATCAATATATTTCATATAGTTTTAAAAAATGTACTCCGTTGTGTCCAAGAGGTTTAAGATCCTCTCTTTTCAAGGATTCCCCTTACGGTGGACTATCTTATCTAAGTTAAAGTTTCCTCAAAGTGACTATTGAAATTCCAAATTATGTAAAAATTCATCCATTTTCCAAAATGGCAGAAGATCCTGGCCTATAGAGGGTATACATTTAGAAAGCAGGAGTTTTTGAGAGAGAGGAGAAAAGAGTTTTGACCACGTGGAACCTGTTTTTGCCTTTATGTTCTTTAAGATGTCTTAACTATGAGGGGCCCTGTTTTTTTTTTTAATTTTTTAATGTTTATTTATTTTTGAAAAAGAGGGAGTGCTAGCAAGGGAGGGAGGGCAGAGAGAGGGAGACACAGAATCAGAAGTAGGCTCCAGGCTCTGAGCTGTCAGCACAGAGCCCCATGTGAGGCTCGAACTCACAAACCATGAGATCATGACCTGAGCTGAAGTCAGATACTTAATCAAGTGGGCCACCCAGATGCCCCAAGGGACCCTGTTTTTTAAGGGCTGTTTTCAATCAGGGAATCCCTCCTTAAGAACAGAATAGGATGGCTTACTAAGAAGCTTCAACAAACAAAATATGGGTAAGCACAATCAAGTCAAAGAGTTCAAAATGCAAACTGAGACTTATTCTCAAACTTCAGGCTCAGCAAGAAAACAGTGAACTCAATGGGCTTTGTGGGGACAAGCACCTGGTTGTTCTATTGGCTCGAGTCCTCAGGGTCTTCTTTGGGTACAATTTCTGACCCCAGAAACTGTCAAGCCAGAAATAGCAAAATTAAAACCACCAAATCAATGAACAGTATTTAGTAAGGGTTTATTGTGCATCCAAAAAGAGTTCACAAAGTGGAAGCTTTCAAAATCAAAGGCTGATAAGAAATTCAGGAGCATGAAGTTACAGGATGGCTTATAAAGTGAAAGTTGGTTACCCTCTACAATGATAGGTTATTACAGTGAAGGTTTCCAGATGGCAAGGGATTGGTTAGGGGTGGTTATATCATGGGGCGCCTGGGTGGCTCAGTCCTACTTCAGGGCAGGTCATGATCATGTAGTTCGTGAGTTCGAGCCCCACTTAGGGCTCTGTGCTGACAACTCAGAGCCTTGAGCCTGCTTCTGATTCTGTGTCTCCCTCTCTCTGCTCTTCCTGAACTCACACTCTGTCTCTCTCTCTCTCTCTCTCTCTCTCTCTCAAAAATAAATAAACATTAAAAAAAATTTTTAAAAAGAGTGGTTATATTATACCAGATTTAAGAGGATGACTTAAGTTTATTTCATGATTATCAGAGGCATTTACAAGAAGTAACCTAAATTTTGCTTCTCTTCATGAAATAAGCTAGATTTAGTTTTGCTTACATTCCTTACATAGTTTTTTCTTCTGAGAGAATCCTCAAGTCCAGTTGCCACTGTGTATGTAATTTTAACAATAGGGACCCTTTTCCCATTTCCTTTATTCAGAAAGGCAAGTTCACTCTAAGTATTTTAGATGTGAGTTCTCCCACCACATAGCATTAGTGTAGCTCCATAACACAGGTTTGCCTTAAGGTAAGGACAGAGAAGAAAAAGTAGGAAAACATCCCTCACCTTGTCTCACATGCACACACAAATGAGGGTTCTCCTCATGCACGGGTGCTGCTTGAGGCTTTTTCTTTCCTTTTTTTTTATCTTCCATTTCCCCTTTTTCCTGTTCAGAAAAATGGGCTCCTTTCCAAGGCTTTACTAACTACACCTGACATGCCTTTCCCTGATTTAGCCTGCTCTTGTGTCAAAGCTGGGAGATAATGAGGGAAACACAAGCCAGAAACTCATTGCCACTGTTTTTGTTGCCCTTCCAATTTTAGCTTCTTTCACCAATCTCCCTGCTAATATTTGCTTTTCAGGGTCCTTGAGTATAACCTCTTATATAAGTAGGAAAGTACTTTGGTTCTTTGTTAAATGTCATTACTATTACTTACCTGGTCAAAGACAGGCTATTCAGAATAATATATACCCCCAGGAACTTATTTCCTGATCTTTTCCCATCATTCAAATCATATCTTTTAAGTTTATTTATTTTGGAAGAGAGAGAGAGCACAAGCAGAGGAGGGGCAGAGAGAGAGAATCACAAGCAGGCTCTGCACCGACAGTGCAGAGCTTGATGTGGGACTCGAACTCATGAACTGCGAGATCATGACCTAAACTGAAATCCAGAGTCAGACATTTAACCAACTGAGACACCCAGGCACTCCCAAAACATAGTCTTTACAAGGAAGGCTCCTGAAGAGGATCCTCCTTCCCAGAACACAATTGACCTCAGCTGTTTTTCATGAGCTGATGCCATGACTCCATCACTGGAGAATCAAAACACCTGGTATGCTTTCCTCTCCCAGCTAGTGCTTTTTGACTATAATAGAGGAGGGAAGGGTGGTGGGAATTTATTCTGAATTGCCTGAAGAACGGAGGTGGAGTGGGTCTTGTCTCCTGAATCAAAGTTCAGAAAAGTAAGTAGGTTATTTATTTTAATCTTCTTTTACCTTCCTATTAAGCCACAGTAGCTCTTTGTGTTTTACTATCGTGGAAGGAAATGTGTTTCAGTCATTATAAAGTAGCTCTCTAGTTTTCCTTTTAAATTTGTGTGTGTCAGTCTATAGGCTAAAAACAGTTTGCAGATATGTTGAGGAAGGTGTGAATCTCATTCTACTATATAGGATTGAAAAAATGTGAAATATGTCTTAAAGCCTAATATATATGATGGTGCAGAATTGTTAATTCAGTCTAACATGAGAAAACCATGAGTTAGTAAAATAAAATGTTAAACGTGATAATTTTACCACATTAAATAATAGTTACAAATAAATCCAAATATTCAAAGTGGGGCTATAAAAATGTTTTCTGTTGGTGAAGCTAACATTCTATGCTTTTACAAACTTTTTTTTTTGTGATCGCTGCCAATGTTTTTTCACCATATCAGGTAATTAACTAGACTTACTTTGCAGCATTGTGTTTACTGCTTGGTTACTCTTCATTGAACAGTTTTTAAATGCATTCCATTTTCCTTATTGGGATTCGGCAAATTATCCTAGTTAAACGTTCTTTCAAAATGACCTTTAAAGGCCTCTAGTATATCAATTTCTTCACTGTATTGATTTCATTATGCATTAGTTGAAACTACTATTGCAAACCCATCAAAAACACTGCCTTTTGTTTTGTTTTGTTTTTGCAACTTCAGGTTTGGTATAATCAACAAAGTTTTCTATCCTTAGAGCTTTCTCCAATTATTAAAATTTTCGTGATAACAAGCAATTATTTCTTGGATCTATTGTTTGCTTTCTGTTGAGTGTTTATTTTCTAAGTTAATAGTTTAGGTGACCTCTTTTAAACAGAAGAAAAACTAAGACCATGTTGGCCAAAACTGCATATTCTTTGTTTCTGTAAAATCCTGATCTTAACTATGGACACAATTTGGAATATAATTATTAGAACTGAATTATATTCAGAGTGCCTGGTTGTCTCAGTCCGTTAAGCCTCTGACTCTTGATTTCAGCTCAGGTCACGTTCTCACATATTGTGAGATTGAGCCCTGCCTCCCGGCTCTGAACTGACAGTGCAGAGTGTGCTTGGGATTCACTCTTTCCTTCTCTCTGCCCCTCCCCACTCGCATGCTCATGTGCACTTTCTCTCTCTCAAAATAAATGAGCATTAAAAAAAGAATTGAGTTATCTTCTTATCATAAGCACATGTTTCCTATTCTATAAAAATGAAGTTTTACAAGCAAGTGAATGAAAGAATCTCAAAAGAGAAAATGCCATCAAACATGTGTAGATAGTATCCTTCAAAATATGACTAAGAGGGGCACCTGAGTGGCTCAGTAGTTTAAGAGTCTGACTTCGGCTCAGGTCATGATCTCACGATTGGTGGGTTCGAGCCCCTGAGCCCCAGTTGGTGGGTTCGAGCCCCCCATCAGGCTCTGTGCTGACAACTCAGAGCCTGGGGCCTGCTTCTGGTTCTGCGTCTCCCTCTCTCTCTGCCCTTCCCCAGCTCATGCTCTGTCTCTCTGAAAAATAAATATTAAAAAAAAACATTTAAAAATATGGCTAAGACAAATTTGGAAACTTTTCAAGATTATAACCCCCCCCCCAAAATAAAAGCACTAAGAAACTCCACCATTTGTAGTATCATCTATTTAAAAGAAGGAAATGACCAGGGTTGTGAAAGTGTGAAGAAATAGGCATTGTTATGAAATAATAAATGTAAAGACACTTTATTTTTTAAACCAGAAAAAAATTAACATTTATTTAAATTCCAGTTAACATTCAGTTAAGATTAGTTTCGGATGTACAGTATAAGGATTGGCACTTCCATACAACATCCTGTGTGCATCACAAGTGCCCACTTTAATCCCCATCCCTATTTAACCCATCCCCCCAACCACCTCCCCTCTAGTAACCATTAGTTTGTTCTCTGTAGTTAACAGTCTGTTTCTTGGTTTACCTCTTTTAGTTTTTCCCCCTTTTCTCCTTTTTGTTTCTTACATTCCACACATGAGTGAAATCATATGGTATTTTTCTCTGGCTTATTTCACATAGCATAATATTCTCTGGCTCCATCCATGTCTTTGCAAGATTTCTTTTTTTTTTAATGTTTATTTTGAGAGAGAAAGACAGAATATGAGTCGGGGAGGAGCAGACAGAGAGGAAGACACAGAATCTGAAGCAGGCTCCAGGCTCTGAGCTGTCAGCACAGAGCCTGACACGAATTCACGAACCATGATATCATGACCTGAGCTGAAGTCAGAGGCTTAACTGACTGAGACACCCAGGTGCCCCTGATTTCATTCTTTT
Organism: Felis catus; assembly: GCF_018350175.1. Classification (NCBI taxonomy): domain Eukaryota; kingdom Metazoa; phylum Chordata; class Mammalia; order Carnivora; family Felidae; genus Felis; species Felis catus. Next base: position 59,610,156 of record NC_058372.1, read on the forward strand.
TGGATGACTGAGTAATATTTCATTGTGTGTGTGTGTGTGTGTGTGTGTGTATTTCTATTTTTTGACTACTGTAGATAATACTGCTATAAACATCAGGGTACATGCATCCCTTTGAATTAGTATTGTATTCTTTGGATAAATACTTAGTAGTGTAATTGCTGGACTATAGGGTAGTTCTATTTTTTAACTTTTTGAGGAACCTTCATACTGTTTTCCAGAATGGCTGCACCAATTTGCATTCCCGCTAATAGTACAAGAGTGTTCCCCTTTCTCCATATCTTTGCTACCACCTATTGTTTCCTGTGTTGTTAATTTTAGACATTCTGACAGGTGTGAGGTGATATCTCATTGTAGTTTAGATTTGTATTCCCCGATGATCAGTGATGTTGCTCGTCTTTTCATATGTCTGTTGCATTCTGTAGGTCTTCCTTGAAAAAATATCTCTTCAGGTCTTTGGTCCATTTTTTAACTGGATTATTCATTTTTGGGATGTTGAGTTCTTTAAGTTCTTTATATATTTTGGATACTAACCCTTTATCAGATAGGTCATTTGCAAATGACTCCTCCCATTCATAGGTTACCTTTTAGTTTTGTTGATTGTTTCCTTCCCTGTGCAGAAAATTTTTATTTTGATGTCTTTTATTTATTTTTGCTTCTCCTTCCCTAGCATCAGATGACCTATTTAGAAAGAAGTTGGTATGGCCAATGTCAAAGAAGTTACTACCTGTGTTCTCTTTTAGGATTTTTATGGTTTCAGGTGTCACATTTAGGTCTTTAATCCATTTTTTAATAGCAAATTTATTGTCAAATTGGTTTCCATACAACACCCAGTGCTCATCCCAAAAGGTGCCCTCCTCAAAACCCATAATCCACCCTCCCCCTCCCTCATACCCCCCATCTACCCTCAGTTTGTTCTCAGTTTTTAAGAGTTTCTTATGCTTTGGGTCTCTCCCTCTCTAAACTTTTTTTTTTCTTCTCCTCCTCCATGGGTTTCTGTTAAGTTTCTCAGGATCCACATAAGAGTGAAAATATATGGTATCTGTCTTTCTTTGTCTGACTTATTTTACTTAGCATAACACTCTCCAGTTCCATCCACGTTGCTACAAAGGGCCATATTTCATTCTTTCTCATTGCCACGTAGTAGTCCATTGTGCATATAAACCACAATTTCTTTATCCATTCATCGGTTGATGGACATTTAGGCTCTACCCATAATTTGGCTATTGTTGAGAGTGCTGCTATAAACATTGGGGTATGAGTGCCCCTATGCATCAGTACTCCTATATCCCTTGGCTAAATTCCTAGCAGTGCTATTGCTGGGTCATAGGGTAGGTCTATTTTTAGTTTTTGGAGGAACCTCCACACTGTTTTCCAGAGTGGCTGCACCAGTTTGCATTCCCACCAACAGTGCAAGAGGGTTCCCGTTTCTTCACATCCTCTCCAGGATCCATAGTCTCCTGATTTGTTCATTTTGGCTACTCTGACTGGCGTGAGGTGATATCTGAGTGTGGTTTTGATTTGTATTTCCCTGATGAGGAGCGACGTTGAACATCTTTCCATGTGCCTATTGGCCATTTGGATATCTTCTTTAGAGAAGTGTCTATTCATGTTTTCTGCCCATTTCTTCACTGGATTATTTGTTTTTTGGGTGTAGAGTTTGATGAGCTCTTTATAGATTTTGGATACTAACCCTTTGTCCGATATGTCATTTGCAAATATCTTTTCCCACTCCGTTGGTTGCCTTTTAGTTTTGTGGATTGTTTCCTTTGCAGTGCAGAGTTTTTTATCTCCATGAGGTCCCAATAGTTCATTTTTGTTTTTAATTCCCTTGCCTTTGGGGATGTGTCAAGTAAGAAATTCTACGGCTGAGGTCAGAGAGGTTTTGTCCTGCTTTCTCCTCTCGGGTTTGGTAATTTCCTGTCTCACATTCAGGTCCTTTATCCATTTGGAGTTTATTTTTGTGAATGGTGTGAGAAAGTGGTCTAGTTTCAACCTTCTGCATGTTGCTGCCCAGTTCTCCCAGCACCATTTGTTAAAGAGGCTGGATTTTTCCATTGGATATTCTTTCCTGCTTTGTCAAAGTTGGCCATACTTCTGTGGGTCCAATTCTGGGGTCTCTATTCCATTGGTCTGTGTGTCTGTTTTTGTGCCAATACTATGCTGTCTTGATGATTACAGCTTTGTAGTAGAGGTTAAAGTCTGGGATTGTGATGCTTCCTGCTTTGGTCTTCTATCAAAATTACTTTGGCTATTCGGGGCCTTTTGTGGTTCCATACAAATTTTAGGATTGCTTGTTCTAGCTTTGAGAAGAATGCTGGTGCAATTTTGACTGGAATTGCATTGAATGTGTAGATAGCTTTGGGTAGTATTGATATTTTAACAATATTTATTCTTCCAATCCATAAGCACGGAATGGTTTTCCATTTCTTTTTATCTTCCTCAATTTCCTTCATAAGCTTTCTATAGTTTTCAGCATACAGATCTTTTACATCTTTGGTTAGGCTTATTCCTAGGTATTTTATGCTTCTTGGTGCAATTATGAATGGGATCAGTTTCTTATTTGTCTTTCTGTTGCTTCATTATTAGTGTAAGAATGCAACTGATTTCTGTACATTGATTTTTGTATCCTGCAACTTTGCTGAATTCATGTATCAATTCTAGCAGACTTTTGGTGGAGTCTATCAGATTTTCCAGGTATCATATGTCATCTGCAAAAAGTGAAAGCTTGACTTCATCTTTGCCAATTTTGATGCCTTTGGTTTCCTTTTGTTGTCTGATTGCTGATGCTAGAACTTCCAACACTATGTTAAACAACAGTGGTGAGAGTGGACATCCCTGTCGTGTTCCTGAACTCAGAAAGCTCTCAGTTTTTCCCCACTGAGGATGATATTAGCCGTAGGCTTTTCATAAATGGCTTTTATGATCTTTAAGTATGTTCCTTCTATCCCAACTTTCTCGAGGGTTTTTATTAAGAAAGGGTGCTGAATTTTGTCAAATGCTTTTTCTGCATCAATTGACAGTATTATATGGTTCTTATCTTTTCTTTTATTAATGTGATGTATCACATTGATTTGCAAATGTTGAACCAGCCCTACAGCCCAGGAATGAATCCCACTTGATCTGGTGGATAATTCTATTTATATGGTGTTGAATTAGATTTGCTAGTATCTTATTGAGAATCTTTAATCCATTTTGAATTTATTTTTGTGTATGGTGTAAGTAAGTGGTCTAGTTTCATGCTTTTTCATGTTGCTGTCTAGTTTTCCCAGCATTATTTGTTGAAGAGACAGTCTTTTTCTCATTGGATATTCTTTCCTAGTTTGTCTATGATCAACTGAACATATGGTTGTGGGCTTATTCCTGGGTTTTCTATTCTGTTCTATTAGTCCATGTACCATTCTGGAATTGTCATGCCTCCAGCTATACTTTTCTTTTTCAAGGTTGCTTTGGCTATTAGGGGTCTTTGGTGGTTCCATACAAATTTTAGGATCCTTTGGTCTAGTTTTGTGAAAAAATGCTATTGGTATTTTAATAGGTACTACATTAAGTATGTAGATTGCTTTGTGTAGTATAGATATTTTAACAATATTTGGACTTCTAATCCATGAGCATGGAATGTTTTTTTTATTTCTTTGTGTCCTGTTCAATTTCTGTAATCAGTGTTTTATAGTTTTCAGAGTACAGGTCTTTATCTCTTTGGATAGGTTTATTCCTAGGTGTATCATACATGCATGTTTGGGATTGATTCCTTAATTTTCTGTCACTTAACTATTGGTGTATAGAAATGCAAGAGATTTCTATACATTGATTTTTGTATCCTGTGACTTTACTGAATTCATGTATCAGTTCTAGAAGCTTTTTGGTGGAATCTTTAGGGTTTTCCATATATAGTATGTCATCTGCAAATAGTGAAAGTTTGACTCCTTCCTTGATGATTTGAATACTTTTGTTGTTGCTGCTGTTGTCTGCTTAGTGTGGTTAGAATTTCCAGTACTATGTTAAATAACAGTTTGAGAGTGGACATCCCCCTCATTCCTGATGGTAGAGGAATAGCTGTCAGTTTTTCCCCATGGAGATGATACTAGCTGTGGGCTTTCATATATGGCCCTTATTATGTTGAGGTCTAACCTTACTTTGTTGAGGGTTTTTATCATGAATGGATCTTGTACTTTGTCAAATGCTTTTTCTGTATTTATTGACATGATCATGTAGTTCATCTTTAAAGTGATGTAACATGTTGATTTGTGAATATTGAACCATGCTTGCAACCAGGAATAAATCCCATTCGATCATGGTGAATGGTTTTTTTTTAATGTATTGTTGGATTCAGTTTGTTAACATTTTATTGAGGACTTTTGCATCTATATTGATCAGGGATATGTAGTTCTTTTTTAGTGGTGTCTTTAGCCCATATTGATATGAGAGTAATGCTGGCCTCAAAGAATAAGTTTTGCTTTCTTTTCTATTTTTTTGAATAGTTTGAGAGGAATAGGTATTAACTCTTCTTTAAAAGTTTGCTAGAATTCACCAGTGAAGCCATCTGGCACTGGACTTTTGTTTGTTGGGAATTTTTGGTTACTGATTCAATTTCTTTGCAGGTTATCAGTCTTTTCAATTTAACATTTCTTCCTGTTTCAGTTTTGGTAGTTTATATGTTTCTAGGAATTTATTCCTTTCTTCCAGGTTGTCCAATTTTTTGGCATATTGTTTTTTATAATATTTTCTTTTACTTGTTTATATTTCTGTGCTTTTGGTTGTTACTTCTCTTCTCTCACTTTTGAATTTATTTGCTTCCTTTTCTATTTTTGTCAAGACTGGCTAGAATTTTATCAATTTAATTTTTTCAGAGAACCTGCTCCTGGTTTCATTGAGCTATTGTTTTTTTTTGTTTGTTTGTTTGTTTGTTTCTAAATCATTTCTTCTCTAACATGTATTATATCCTTCCTTCTCCTAGCTTTAGGCTTTCTTCTTTTTTCTAGCTCTTTTAGTTGGTTGTCTGAGATTTTTCTTACTTCTTGAGGTGGGCCTGTATTGCTGTATACTTCCCTCTTAGAACGACTTTTATTGCATCCCAAAGGTTTTGGGCAATTACTTGATTATTTTCATTTATTTACTTTTTGATCAATCCACTCATTATTTAATAGCATGTTGTTTAACTTCCATGTATGTGTGTTTCCAGATATTTTCTTGTATTTGACTTCAAGTTTCATAGCATTGTGGTCATAAAGGTGCAGGGTATTACTTCAATCTTTTTGTTTTTGTTGAGGTGTGTTTTGTAACCTAATATATGACCTGTTATGGAGAGTGTCCCCTGTTCACTTGAAAATGTGTATTCTGCTTTAGTTTGGAATGTTCTGAATATATCTGTCAAGTTCTTCTGATCCAAGGTGTCATTTAAAGTCCTTGTTTCCTTGTCCATTTTCTCTTTAGATGATCTGTCCATTGATGTGTGTGTTAAAATCCCCTATTATTGTATTATCGATGAGTTCCTTTAGGCTTGTTATTGTTTTACATATTTGGTGTTTTGTGTTGGGTACATAGTATTTACAGGTGTTTAATCTTGTTGGATTATCTCCTTTATTATGATATAGGGCCTTTTTGTCTCTTCTTACAGTCTTTGTTTTAAAGTCTAGTTTGTTTGGTATAATTATTGGTACTCTGGCTTTCTTTTGACAACCATTTGTATGATAAATGTTTCTCCTTCCCCTCACTTCCAATCTGCAGTTGTCTTTAGGTCCAAAATGAATCTCTTGTAGGCAGCATAGATATGGGCCTTGTTTTGTTTTGTTTTTAAATCCATTCTGACACCTTATGTCTTTTGATTAGAGTGTTTACTCCATTTACATTCAAAGTAATTATTGCTATGTATTTATTGTCATTTTTTCATTGTCATTGTTTCTGGAGATTTTCCCTGATCCTTTCTGGTCTTTGTCATTTTTGGCATCTCCTTCACACTCAAAAAGTCCCTCTTAATATTTCTTGCAGGGCTGGTTTGGTGGGCACTAACTCCATTAGTTGTTGTTTGTCTGGGAAACTTTTTCCCTCCTTCTATTCTGAATGATAGCCTTGCTGGATAGAGTGTTCTTGGCTGCAGATTTTTTTTCCATACAGCACTTTGAACATACTATGCCACTCCCTCTGGCTTGCCAAGTTTCTGTTAAGAAATCTCCAGCTAACCTTTTGGTTTCTCCCTTATAAGTTCAGGACTTCTTTTCTCTGGCTCGTTTTAAGATGTTTTTCTTTATCATTACACTTTTCAAATTTAATTATAATATATCTTGGTTTTGGCCTGAATTTTTTAAACTTTTTTTTAATGTTTGTTTATTTTTGAGGGAGAGAGACACACAGAGCATGAGTGGGGTTGGCCACAGAGAGAGGGAGACACAGAATCCAAGGCAGGTTCCAGGCTCTGAGCTGTCACCACAGAGCCCCATGCAGGACGTGAACTCACAGGCCATGAGATCATGACCTGAACTGAAGTTGAACACTTAACCAACTGAGCCACCCAGGCACCCCTGGTCTGCTTTTGTTGATTTGATGGGAGTTCTCTGTGCCTCCTGGATCTGGATGTCTGCTTCCTTCCCTGATTAGGGAAGTTGTCCGCTATTATTTCTTCAAATACATTTTCTGCCTCCTTTTCTCTCTCTTCTTCTGGGACGCTTATACAAATATTATGTTTGATGGAGTTGGTGAGTTTCCCTAAATCTATTCTCATGTTGCATAATTCTTCTCTCTTTTGTTCATCTCTGTTAATTTCTGTTATTTTGTCTTCTTGGTCCTTAATACAGATGTCCTTGGTCCTCTGCTTCTTCTAGTCTCCTATTCATTTCTTTAAGTCTGTTTCTAACCTCATTTATTTCATTCTTCATCCCTGATTATTTTTTACCTCTCTTATCTCTGTGGTAAGGGTCTTACTGATACCTTCTATTCTTTTTCTCCAGCCCAGTAAGTATTGTTATGATTATGGTTTTAAATTCTCCATCAGGCATATTATTTATATTTGTTTTACTTAGATCTCTGGCTGTGGCCTTGTCTTATTCTTTCATTTTGGGTAAATTCTTCCATCTTGGTATTTTGTCTAAATCTCTGCCTTCTTCTCTGTGTTAGAAAAGCCAGTTATATCTCTTGTTCCTGAAATAATGGCCTTATAGAGAAGAGGTCATGCAGTTCCCAGGGCCTAGCATTTCAGGGAGTCTCTCTGGTGTGTGCTGTGTATAGTCTTCTGATGTGTTTTGACTCCTCTGTCCTTCAGGTCAGTCATCTGTGGATGTTCTCCTTACCTGCTGTGGGTGGTGTGTGGTCCCTTGCCCAGATGTGGTGAATTTTAACTTGGTGTGCTCTTGTCTGAATGTGAAATGAGACTGTCACTACCTCCACCAGATCTGAGGCCCTGCAGAATTCTCTGCTCAGAAGATATGGTAGGGGCAGGGGTTTGTGCTGGTCTTGTGGGAGGGGTACCCACCATGCTGGTACTTTGACAGGTGTGATTAAGAAAGGCAGTCCCACCAGTGTGCAGGGAGATGGAACTTGGTGTAAGCAACTTATGCAGTGTTCCAGGGGTGTCTTTGAGTTTATGCTGAGGGCTGGGAGAGGTAAATTGTGCTGGCCATCTTCTTTGTCCTAGAGAGACATCTGTGTGAATGCTGCCTCTCTGGGATCCACTCTGAAGAGTACGAAAATTCTCCCTACTGTGTGCCCCAGGCATTCTTCAAATAGCTACTCCCATGCTGTCTTCCCTGCATTGTTTGCCTGCCTTCTCTTCAGGAGCAGGGCAGTGTCCTCTGGGCTCTATCCCAGCCACGCCTGCTGCTGACCTTTAGAACTCCAGGGTTTAAGCCCTGTTGGTTGCAAGAAGTCATGAAATTCAGCCCATTTTATATTCCAAACCAATACCTGTGGGGATACCTTCTCATTGTACATTCCTCTATGTGCTCCCCTTGCCACCCCCCCCCCCACACACACTTGTCTTGCTTTCTTTCAATAAACAGAAGATATGGCTCTCCAGCTAGGAGAGGAGATCCTTCTCTAAGAAAAATTTATTTGATTTTTATCAGTTTCTGAACCTCGATGATTACACCAGTTAGACAAAACATTAGCTAGTATTCTTTCAAGTGAAAACTGTGTCCCTTTAAGGCTCAATATGCAAGATAAGAAATGTGTATCTGTCTTTTCTGGCATGTAGTGTACTGATGCTTTATTATAACCAGAATGGCAGCCTCGGGGGTTGAATGAGTAGAGTAAGAAAAGTGAACCAGTTTGCTGGAGAAGACACCACATTATGTTACTCAGAGTGGGAAGGCTTCAGTGAAAAATTCATCAATGTGGGAAGCAAAGACTGCATGTCCATTTTGAGGTATCATGTCACTAAATGAAAATACATATTTATATATAAATTGTGAGGAGTTCAGGACAAAGTAAATATAATTAAGTCTTCTATAGAGTAGCTGGTACCTTGCACACTTCTGGGAAATTACTAATCTGCTTGTATGTCCATTTTAATCATGTCATATACACACAAGTACATATTATGACAACTTTTAGTCCTAAAAATCTTAGAATTTTTATCATCAGCATGTTTATTTGCTAAGTAGAACTTCAAGGTGGAATGAAAGAACACAATTTCAAACCTGAAATTATCAGCCATTTAATTTTTTTCCTTTTATGCATTTTTGTGAACTATAATAAACATTTTTGATTTATATTTTAGAAAGACAATACTCATTAAAAACGAATGATTTTGTAATTTGATTTATAGAAGTTATCTCCCTAACTCCATGATCCTTTCTGGAGCAAAGAGAGGTGAGAGAAATATATTAAGCATGGCATCCTCATATTAGTTTAAGGTACTATGGATAGAGTTAGCTCGTATAATACAGGCATCTTCACTCTGTTCTGACTGTTGAAGTTTTTCCAAAACTAGCTTAAAAAATTTCAAATATGTGGTGGTAATTTTGGGAAAGCAGGGTATATGTTTTGTAGAAATATAGAATATATGAAACCCAGATAAGTGAGAAGCATAAAGATGTGTAGGGTTCTTTGTTTGTTGGTTGGTTTGCTTGTTTTTTTCTCCAGCTTTGTTAAGAAATAAGTGGCATGTAACACTGTATAATTTAATGTGTACAATGTGTTGATTTGATACTTCTATATTAAATGAATACCACCATCACAGTAACACCTAGTAAGCACCTTCATCACATCACGTCCCATAATTACTAGTGTGTGTGTGTGTTGGGGGCGGTAGGGGGGTGGTTGTGGGAGCTCATAGAGCCTGGCTGGTTAAGAATAAGAAAGAAATATTTGCAGCCTGGGGAATGGCAGGCTGAGAAGCAGCAAAGCAGACCAGGAAAACCTGTCTCCTTTGGAATGTCAAGGCTGAAAACAGCCAGACCTTGCCTATAGATCAACATGTTTTCTCACTCTGTAAATTCCAAATCTAAAGTAGTAAAACAACCCCCTTCCTATGGTGTATACACTGCCCTTGTGATGTACACTTACACGTCACTACCCTGATTGTACTGTTTCACCAATAATCTATGAGTATGCTTTGTTTCCTCTTTTGAAACTACACATTGCTTTCCCCTGCACACCTTGAAATGTACTAATAAGATTCTCAATGAAAACTGGAGAAGAACTTTGCTTGGAGCCATCACCAATGGCTGCTTGGCTGGAGCCATCACCAATAGAATGCTTGGTTCCTTTGACCTCCTCCTTTATCTTACTCAGGAGTCTGGAGTTATCTGTCATCCGCCACCCCGAGGTTTGCTGGTCAAACCTGGCATGTGGTGAGAACATTTAAGATCTACTCTTAGGGATTTTCAAGCCTATAATACAGTATTACTAATTATAGTCACTGTACTATACATAAGATCCCCAGAATGTGTTAATCTTATGGCTGGAAGTTTATGCTCCTTGACCAACATCTTTGATTTTCCTCCCTCCCTCAGCCCCTGGTAACCATCATTTTAGTTTGTTTCTATGTGTTTGGTGTTTTTAGATTCAGTTCTGGGTGACATCATACAGACATCTTTCTGACTGACTTTCCTCAGTATATTCCTCAAGTTCCATCCATGTTGTAGAAAATGACAGGACTTCCTTCTTTCTCATCACTAAATAATATCCTTCTGTGTGTACCACATCTTGAATCATTCATTGGGAATTTAGTTTGTTTCCGTATCTTGGCTGTCATAAATAATGCTGTGAGGACATTAGGAATGCAGATATCTCTTTGAGATCCAATTTACAATTTCTTTGGATATGTACCCAGAAGTGTGATTACTGGATCATATGCTAGTTCTATTTTTAATTTTTTGAGGACCCTCCATACTGTTTTCCACAGTAGTTGCACCAATTTACAACAAAGGTTCTCTTTTCTCCACACTCTCACCAACACCTACCTCCTATGTTTTTGATGACAGCCATTCTAACAGGTATGAATGGCTCATTGTGGTTTTGATTTGCATTGCCCTAATAATTACTGATACTGAGCATCTTTTCATGTACCTATTGGACATTGGAGGTCTTCTTTGGAAAAATGCCTATTCATTTCCTTTTTTTCAGTTGCTTGCTGTTTTATTATTGAGTTAAAGGAGTTCATTAAATACCTTGGGTATTGACCCCTTATCAGATATATGATTTGCAAATTTTTTTCTTATTCCATAGGTTGTTTTTTTTTCATTTTTTTGGTTTTCTTCTCTGTGCAGAGGCATTATTTGACAAATTTTTTTCCAAAAGAAAAGATGGTCATTAATCACCTTAAAGTTTATATTATATATTTTCTAAATTTTTTTTAAAAGTTGCCTCATTTATCATAGTTTTTTCTTAGAATGTAACATTACATATATTTTATAAATCTGATCAGATTTATAAAGATAAATTGTGAAGATATTGCAAAGCGCCTGCATAGACTGCAGCCAGTTTATTGGGATATCTTACATTAAAATGACTCCTTTGTACAATTAATGAACCACTAAATTTGTTGTTGTTATGAGCCAGTCTCCATTGTTCAAATTCTTTTAGCTCACATCTACTACCCTGATATTGTCCAGGATCCTAACCAGGATACTTCATTACATTTTGTCATCATTTCTCTTTAATCTCCCCTTAACTATGAGAAATTCTCAGATTTTGTGCATGTGTGTATAATTTTATTAATTTAACTCTTTGAGAGTATTAGCCAAGTACTTCATAGAATGTTCCTTAATTATTTTGCATAGGGTATTTGTCTCTTCTCTTTATTTGGTAACTTATATAAGTAAGAATTCACAGATATTAATTTAAAATGTTGAATTATAATCCAATAATGGTATACTTATTTAGATACTCAATTAGTCCAGCCTTGGCTATTGGAAAGTCTACTCCCATGTTACTTCAACATATTCCTGTCATGTGGGTCACTGCTTTTACTTAAGCACTTCTTTACTTTCTGACAGCACAAAATGATCTAGGCTAATTTGTATATTATTTGCCCCAGTCCTAGAATCAGCCATTTCTCCAAAGAACTCTTGTTCCTTTAATTAGAGAATTGTGTGAGAAACTACTATACAGGCTCTAGGTGTTCTCACTACTATTGGAGAGAATAGGGAAATATTTGTATACTGATCTGTGTTTATTATACATATTTATTGATATTCCTGTATGTAGTTACTTCTATCTAAAGCTAAACTTGAATTCACACTCATATCTCCAAATCTAATCCCTTGATAAACAAATGGATCATCATACACGTTTCCCCTTACTTACCAGTAACCTACTCACAGATCAGAAAAACTGGCTTCTATCATCTGCTGTCCATTTAATTAATTGTTCTGTTTCTATATACGTATATTGTGACCTCAGACTTGTTAACCCTATCTCCACAGAAAGGGCTCTATCCACTAGAGTATAGTGCTTACTTACCATTTCTTTTGAGTCATTTAATTTGTGTTCTTTAATCCTCTAGATTTCACTCATTTCCAAAATAACCTAGGTCTGCAACTTTCCACCCCCTCATTTTCAGTAAAGTGGTTTCATATACTTGCAATACACAAAAATTGTTTTTTTCCTCCTTCTATTCTGTCCTAAAATCTCAGACACCTAAGTGATTTTCTAAGATTTTTATGCATTAAAGTTATTATTTGTGCTGTAAACTTCTAAGTGTTTCAACAAATAAATCATGGCATGTATCTACACAATTTTATATAAAATGGTTTCACAGCCCTGGAGAGATCTATGTACTTCATCTACTCAAACTTCTCTCTCCAACCCTGGACACTTAGGAACCACGAATGTATTTACTGTCTTAATGGTTTTGTGTTTCTAGAGCATTATACAATGGGAACTACACAGTATACTTTTCAGATTGGTTTCTTACATGTAAAATATGTGCTTAGGATTTATTGTGTCTCTTTATGAATTGATAGCTCATTTATTTATCACTGAATAATATTTTTATGAGTATACCACAGTTTATCCATTCACCAATTGAAAGGCATATTAGTTGCTTATAGATTAGGCATTTTTAAATCCTAAATACCTATGTATGTGATTACTGGAGTGTGCTTATAATTTTGAAAACTGCCAAACTATCTTCCAAAATTGTACTACTTTCCCCCCACACACAATTAGTAATCCAGTTTCTTTGCATATCTGTTGAAATGGTACATTATACTGATTGAATTTTGATGTTAGAACAGACTTCCAAGACTCTAATGAATTCCACTTGTTATGGGCTATAGTTCTGTTCACATATTATATTTGATTTGTTAATATTTTGTTAAAGATTTAACATTTATAATGTTATAAATGTTATATGTATATACATATACATATATATAATGTATATGTATATACATTTATAAATATATAAATGTATAAATGTTATAAATGTTATAAATGTATAACTAATATACATTTAATGTTTTGAATTGAAGATAGCTGGAAAATCCCCCAATATTTGGTGACTACACATCACACTTTTTTTCCAAATATTTTTTTCTATGTATGTTTTTATTTTTGACAAAGAGAGAGAAAGAGGGGCAGAGAGAGAGGGGGAGAGAGAATTCCAAGCATGCTCTTACTGTTAGTGTAGAGCCAGATACGAGGTTGGACTCACCAACTGTGAGATCATAACCTGAGCTGAAATCAAGACTCAGATGCTTAACTGAACTGAGCCACCCAGGCACCCACATCACACTTCTAAATAACACATTAGTACAAGTCTCAAAAGAAATTTAAAATAATTTTGGACTAGAGCTCCTGGGTAGCTCTGTTGGTTGAGCATCCAACTCTTGATTTTAGTTCAGGTCATGATCCCAGGGTCTTGGGATCAAGCCCTGCATCAGGCTCCACACTGAGCTCCTCCTCTCCCTCTCTCCCCCTCGCTTGGGCTTGCATGCTCTCAGTGTCTCTTTTTCTCTCTATATATTTATATGTACATGTATACATATGCATGTATATGTATATATAATTTTTGGGCCAAATTGAAATTTTCAAAATTTGTTGGGATGAAATGAAGGTAGTGCTTGGAATGAAATTTATTACATAAGTGGTGACACTGACTTTTATTTTCTCTTTTCCAGTCTAAATTCAATTATCTAAGTTTATATCTTAGGAAACATAGAAAAGAGAGAAGCTTAAGTGTACAGCAAGCTAAAGAAAATACACAATAAATTGCAGTTGAAATTGTGATATTGAAAATGGAAAAGCAAAATCAATGAAACTAAGAGTTGGGTTTTTTTTTAAATATCAGTAAAAATTGATTAACCTCTAGTCAGTCTAACCAAGAAAAAGTACATATTACCAAAAATGATAGGTCATTAATATTGGTCTCACAGCCATCAAAATGTAATAAAGGAAACTGTGAACAACTCTCTCCATAAATCTAGTATCTTGTATATGATGGACAAATCCCTTGAAGGACACATGCTACCAATACTCACAAAAGGAGAAATAAACTGAATACTTCTGTCTATTAAAGATATTGGATCACTAATGACCTTCCAAAAAGGAAAGCAGCAAGTCCAGATGATTTTACTCGTGTATTCTCCCAAATATTTAAAAATGAAATTATAGCAGTTCTCAATCTCTTTCAGAGAGTAGAAATAGAATACTTTCTAACTCCTTCTATGAAGCCATTATTACCCTATTATCCTAACAGCAAAACTAAGTAAAGACATTGCAAGAAAGGAAAATTATAGACCAATATCTCTCATGAGGAAAAATACTCAAGAAAATATTAGCAAATTGAATCCAAGAGGGTATAAAATTTTTATTAACTTGTTTCAGTGTTTTAAAACCCTTTCCTTGTATCTGCCTAAGTTTTATCAGAGTATTTCATTTCCTCCATAAAAATGTGAAATCTTTCCTCCATGAAAATGTGAATCTTCTGTGAGCTAATTTGGCTATGATTCTACCTTCATGCCACCACATTGTCAGACAACTTGGTCCAGGGCTGAGCCTGAGCCGCATTTTCTAAAACTTTGTTTTCTAACAGGAGTCCTCTTGTAAACTGGGCAGAAAACTTGGAATTTTGAGGCACTACCAACTTACCATCTTTGACTCCTTAGAAATTATACCAATATTCTAACTTTTAGAATATGAGACAAGCTGCTATTTTATAATATTTTGGCATTATTCAAGACAAACAAATTCATTGTTTTATCTTGTTTCTCCCCTTTGCTGCTTGTTCTTTTCATGCCTGCTACTAAGATCTTGATGCATCTTGAAGCTAAGAGCTTAAATATGATGCCATCTTATTTCTATTTATTTTCTAAGGTTAACCCAAATGGCAGCTCAATGTGCTGTTCTAGAATTTTCTTTTTTTTTTTCTTTTTATGATTACTTCTGGGATTACAAGCTTGCAGCTTTCTAAAATTGTATATATTTCATTAAAAAATATATATGAGCCATCTTTATTTTTCTGACCTTTATCTCTGGTCCTTCCAATCTCCAATATTTCAGAGTTTTGGTGATCACATCAAAAAGTTTTTTTTTTTTTAATTTTTAGTATATATATATTTGAGAAAGAGAGAGACAGAGTGTGAGTGGAGAAGGGGCAGAGAGAGAGGGAGAAATAGAATCCAAAGCAGGCTACAGGCTCCGACCTGACAGCACAGAGCCCAATGTGGGACTTGAACTCACAGACATGAGATCAAGACCTGAGCTGAAGTCGGACACCCAACCAACTGAGTCACCCAGGTGCCCCCAAAAGTTTTGTTTTTGGTCTTTTGAGTTAATGGTTTTTATAAAATATTTTGTTATAATAATCAGCATAGAAATATTTATTTCTATATTTACTCTTCGAAGTGTATTCAGTATTACTATTAGATTTATATCCTAGATGTCCCTTTTAATTTTGAAAACTAATCTTTGAAGCTATAATTCTATTTTCCAGGCTAAAGTATCTGAACTTCTGCTAATATACATCATTATATATATATATATATATATATATATATATATATATATATACACACACACACATATGTATATATAAATTAGTATACATATACAGTACACATACATATATTGACATTGACATTTATATACATAAATAAAATTTTCTAATTCTTTTCCCAAATATACACATGTATATATCCACATATACCACCAACAACCTGATTTGGATGACTTGAATCTAATAGCCTATTTGGAAAAATTTAAAGACTCCTCTTGTACAAGACACCTTTTGTTCCATCAGTCCCCTGCTAATAGTTTCCTTTCCTGAAGAGGTCAATTGTTATCTATTTAATGAATCCAGCTTCTCGCACTTTGAACACTGAAACCTTCATGTTCTTTCCTGAATGCTAAAGGCCTGTCTGGTCGTACAACACACTGCTGCCATGCCAACAGGCTAGCAAACATCTATTTTCAACTGACAACAGGCACATATCTCCTGCTTATTTTGCCCAAAGCTTTTTCAATTCTTTTGACATTCAACATACAAACTATACAATTAGAAAGTAATATAACAATTAAGAATTATACCCCTTCTTAATCTCTCCAAACTTATTCCTGAAGAAATGCAAAGAAAATTTTCTGTCCTAATATTTATAATTTCAAACTCCTTAGTGTTGTGTAATTATTCCTGGGAGGTGCATTGTGTGAGCTGTTTACATGAGATGAATGGAACTATGAATTTATAAGTACATGCTCCATTACACTCAGAGTGTATTGCTTCTTAATTTACGTCTTGCTTTGGGCCATGCAGAAGATTATTCTGGCTATTTTAAAAGAGCTGTTCCAAATTCTGTAGATTCGTCTCCCACGGGTCCTTTTTATTCTGGGATTTTAAAATCATTTGGTGGGCAGAAATTTCACCATGCATTTGTCAGATAAATTTCCCACTTATCATATTTGGCTTATGGCAATATGGTAGTTTTCAGAAGAAGAAAGCAAAAAGCTCATGACTTACTCTAATGGGACAGGAAAATGTAGAGCTAGAAGACAAAGAATATAATTATATTTTTATGAGCAACCATGTAAATATATTACTAAAAATGTTCTTTTAAATAGCATAGTCAAATGGAGAAAGAAGTAAAAGCATTGGAAACCAGACTGAAAAATCCTTTGATCTGACTTCTAGACTGCTCTGCTTAATAAATTAAAGGCGTCAACTTTATGCATCTGACTAAAATGCACCTAATTAAGGATATCATTACTAAGGATCTTACTAGGAAAAAAATAAAAACTTAGGAACTTGAGGAATGTTGCTTCTGAATAAAATAACTTATCTTGTAAGAAAACAAAATTTAATATACCCAAATTAGCATATTTGCCAATGAGTTCCTCTTTTAAATAACTCAAAATCATCGATATTTTCTCTGAGAATGGGAGAAATTCAGGAGTTATGATTCTTCTCGCACATAAAGTCATTAATTTGATCAAAATTTATGACCCCACTTGAATTCAAAAATTGGAAAATAACACTAAGTAACCTGAGTGTTTCACAAATTAGTTGTCTGTGTTTGGGGAAGATTTTTAAGCTTTCTGTGTTTCTGATACATAATATGTAGAACAAAGTAGCGTAGTCAGAAGGCCATTCTTGCAACTTTGGAATTTTGTTTCCAACCTGTTACCAAGCATATTACCTATAAAACAGAAGAGCAGTGGATTTTTTCCCCCAGTTAATGTACTTCAAGTAAATTCATTGTATAAAAAATAAGTTATTTAATGTTTACTGTTCTTATAATTATATTAATGAGATTAGTAGGTCAATAGACTAGAAAAATGTCTCTATGATAATATTAGGGAATGGTTCTCCAATTCCCAAAGGCACATGCTCCCTGCCCTTTTCCACACTTAAAACTCCTGGAAATTCTCTTGTATGGAGGAGATTTGTGGGGAGCAAAATTGGAGAAGGAGTTGATGGCCATGTGTATTTTGCAAAGTTCACAAGTATCTTGTGATACAGTCTCTTCCTAACCCAGTTGAATAACACTAGTTTAGATTGATCTAACACCTTTTGAGAGTATATGCAACTATGTAGACAGTATTTTTCTAACCTTCCTAAAAGAATATCAACCATACATAAAAAAAAACCTACATTTAAAATTTCTTTTTTTTTTAAATTTTAGAGAGTGCACATGTAAATGTTGGAGAGGGGCAGAGGGGGAGAGAGAGAGAATCCCAAGCAGGCTCCATGTGATTAGTGCAGACCCTGGTGTGGGGTTCAATCCCAAGACCCTAGGATCATGATCTGAGCCAAAACTAATAGTTGGACACTCAACTGAGCCACCCAGGCACCACAATCAGTTTTAATTATGGCTTTAGTGTATCCGCACTCTTGAATTTGAAAAAAAAAATGTAAGGCTAACTTGAACTATTTGTTCACTATAATTATGGATAGGTCATATCTTTATACCCCAAAATCTCATGTTCTAAACACTCATTAACTATTTAGAATCTTGTCAACATATAGAACATTTACTATATATACTTGTTCCTTTTTATGTTTCTGGACATAAGTCATGGAAGGAAAGAATTCTCTAAGAAAATGTGCACTGAGGCTATGGAAGGTTTATTGCAAAAAAGTCAAAAGGGATGACAGGCTCTGTGATCCGGGCTTTGATGTAGGCTTAGATTTTTATCCGTATCAGGGCCATGAATGAACAGAAAATGCACACATGACTAAAGCAAACACAAATATACTGCACTCAATATAGTTTATTAAATGTATACTATACCAGGCAAAGAATTAAACACACCCAGTTTAATTCTTGCTGCAACACTTTGAGGTTTTTATTGATTTCTCCATTTTAGGTATAAGTTTAACTTTATACAAGGTCATAGAGTTAGTAACTCTCAGGTGGCATTTGACTCTGTTCAGAGTTTTGTAAAGAGCTGCATCAGAACTCCTCCTTGCAGCTTACTAGGTGTACAGTCTTGGGAAAGATACTGGTAACTGTCATATAGACCTCAACACTCATGTGTGTCCATAATAAATTGCCTTTCCTGCTTGTAGTCAAAGCATATGGACAACCGAATTGCATCCAAAGGTTTTAAGGATGGAATGAGAGCGAGGGAGTTTAATGATTTAAATATTTGACCACTTCAAGCTAATGTCCTATAGTAACATTATCACTGATTATGTCTCAAACATAGCATCACAATTCCCTTTAATTACCCTCAGAAATATGTTGGAAGGATTGCATTTATATTAAATATTTGTGTGTATATATCTATATTAGATCTATAGACATATGTATTATATGTCTGGAGAGAGAGAGAGAGAGAGCAAGTGCATGAAATTTTGGTAATGCAAGCCACAGAGGAAAGCCCCCCAGTCTTCTCTGATACTGCAGATATGTAAATGACTATGAAAACAAATTTCAAAAGAATATTTTAAGGTTGAAGTTAGGAAATTTGATATTGCCAAAGAAAAGAAAAATACTTTTTATAATTTCTGGCATCCATACACAAAACAAATATTTTGTTTTGGGGGCATGGATATTCTTAACATTGGATGTCTGCAAATCAATTTTCTGGGAAATAAATTAGATAATACACATTCTTTTCTGTTGTTTAGAAAAGACCTTACTATTTACTCTGTATTCTTTTCATAGACAAAGAGTTTCTTGACCTTAAATATTACTATATTGATATAAATATTGATTAACATTAATATGTATTGATTATCTCAAACTTTATTTCACCTAGCTCTTTAAAATCTTTTAACTGCTTCCATTCTTCATAGAATAAAATCAATTCCTATCCTAGTCTGCAAAGCCTTGAATAATATAACCATATTTTTAAGTTTCTCTGGGCTCATGTTCAACCACTCCCACCATAAAAGGCTATTTACAGTTTCTTGGAAGTTTTTATATCTTTCCTGCTTCTGGCCTTTGAACACACTACCCTCTTCTATTTCCACTTAGTTTTCTAGCTAAATCATATTCATCTTTTAGTGCACACTTTATTATTTCTCCAGTAGAGCTAAACTCAGAGACAGGTCGTCTCATGTAATATTCTCTATTAAAATATAGTGCTTAGTCTTTTAGAGTTTTTTTGGTACCTATAATAACTGACACTTAATACATTTTTAATAAAAAATGAACAAATAATTGATTTTTCTATGCCTTTATTCAAGTCTAAGCTCATTTTAGAATAATGCATTTTAAAAAATCTGGATGAAATGATATCAGGTATAAGCCCTGTTCTAAAAATTACCTGGCCTCTTTCAGATGATTTTTTTATATTGATATTTTTGTAAATATTGACTTCAGTATCTTACCCCATTTATAAGTGGCAGACAGACCAATTAGTAAATCTCTTCAGATACATAAATATTGACATTGCAATTTGTTAGGTATCACAATACATTTTTTCCCATCTTTTTCTTTCTTTTTTTTCTTAATTGATGCTTTAAATCCTTAAGTTCATGGAAAATCTCCAATGTTTTCTATACCTCACAAAATTTAGTATTGAAATTTTCCTTCTCATTATTTAAAAAAATTTTTTTTAAGTTTATTTATTTATTTTTGAGAGACAGAGAGTGAGCAGGGGAGGGGCAGAGAGAAGGAGGGAGAGAGGGAGAATCCCAAGCAAGCTCTGCACTGTCAACACAGAGCCCGATGTGGGGCTCAAATCCCAAACTGTGAGATCATGACCTGAGGTGAAACCAAGAGTCAGACGCTTAACCCACCGAGCCACCCAGGTGTCCCATCCTTCTCATTGTTATCATCATATTCTCTATATTGCATACATGGACAGAGTGCTTACTGAGCATCAGATATAATCTTCACAACAATTCTGAGATAACTACAGATACTATCCTCATTAAAAACATGAGTAACCTTAGTATCTACAGAGACTTTTTCATATAGCAAATGTTAGGGGAAGAATTGAACCCAGAAAGCCAGTCAGTGGGGTCTCTTCTGTAAGTAGTATTCAAAGAACATGTGTTTTTATGGTTTAAGATTGCCTGAGTAGCTAGTAATCTGTGTATTCGTGATACACTAGTATTAATGCACTTAAGAGTGGGAGACCCATCTTGGGTCTGGACAGATCTTTAGTAGGTATGCTTTTAGATATGTCCTGGAGAGAGATTCCCAGTGCTAGCCAATATAGTTATCAATAACTGAATACCTTATGATAATCCTCTTCCTTTCTGATTCTATACACTTTCCGTGTTGCAATGTCATCCTTAGCAGCTTACTCAGATAACTGATTTGCACATTAGTTATCAGTATACATGTTAACATTTTTCATGAAATGCAATATATTTCTGCTTGTAGTAATAATTTGACTAATAATTTATATCTTTTGTTAGTAAGTAGTTCTGGTTTGTTAATCACTAAAGGAAATGGTATCAACTATATTTGATTTTCTCAAATGTGAAAAAGTACAAGAATTACCATATTAGCAAAATTACTTCTATTTTGCAAGTTTAAAAATGTTAGTCAATAAATGTTTTTTTTTATCATGTTAGGAACGAATTTGATAAGAAAACCAAAAACAAGAAAAACAAGTTATTTGTAAAATACTTAATGTAGCTGTTTACATTATGATTTCCATATAAATTCAAACAAGTGGCCTCATGTTCTCTTTCTCTCTTAAAAGAAAACAAGTTTGATTTAATGATTAACTTTTAAAAAATTAGATATTTTTTTCAAAGCTTTCAATAGATGTAATGGAAATTATATATTAATGAAATATGAATGGAATTTTGCCTCTTTTTAAAACTGAGGGACTATTTGCCAAAGACAGTGAAAAGAGATGTGTATTGTAACTTGACCCAGATTTATCCTATTCAATTATTTTATTTTTATTTGAAGAAAGAAATACAGAAACAAGTGATTTAACTCAAGTTGAACATTGGAGCAGCAAAGTTAAGTAGAACCAGGCTGGAGTTGGCCCCACTGGGTCAACCTTAAGAAATTTATATTTGGGTAAGCAGAAACAAAACACAGCAGAACTGATATGCTCAAGAGAGAATGCAATATTTCTACAACAAGAAATAGGAAATAGAGACCATGCAGCCCCAGACATTAAGATCAGCTATCTAAAGATTTTTTTTTTCCAATTTTATGGTAGCTAACTGTACTTCCTAAAATTGGGTATCTGGAAAGTGTTTTGTATGTTCTCAATTAGCTACCTTTGTAATCTGGGCTCCTCTGAAAGATTCTTGGACCCTGGAAAGCAAATACTCCCCAATTAAAACAATCTCATATTGAATGAGTTACCTAAAAGTGTATTTTTATAGAATCAAATTTCTTTTAACTGTACATACATATCACCTATGCTATCTAGATTTCGCTCCTTGTAATATATAGAAAGGATAATCCTTTTTAACATGTATTTAGGGATTGGTTCTTTGCTTGAGTTTTTTTTTTTCTCTGTCAAATGAAATGTTTATTTCTGATCCTTCAATTAAAGATTTTTCAGATGAAAACATTATAATTGCATTAAAATTTGAGAATGGAATGCACTGCATGAGGAATATTTGTATTTTTTCTCTAACTCTATATGTACCTGAGTTGTTACATTAGAAATTATAAAAAGGGAATCTGAATTCTAGTTTATCCTCACTGAAATTCCGTGTTAACCTTTACTAGTGTAGTTAATGGGTGTGGTGACATGAAGAGCGTTGGCTTTGAGAAGACCAGGACCATCCTTAAACCCAACTAGATGTGACCACTTTTCTGACCAGGCTTGAAACTTGAAAGTGCTCCATCCTGATCCTCTCAACAGGGAGGAAAGTACTTAAGCCTAAGGTATTGTAGTCACCTAGATCCCATGTGCCTCTCCAGGTGTGTGCGTGTGTGTGTGTGTGTGTGTGTGTGTGTGTGTGTGTGTGTGTGTGTGTTTAATCATGTTAGGAACAAATTTGATAAGAAAACCAAAAACAAAAACAAGTTATTTGTAAAATATTAAATATCAGATAACTCGATCCAGATCAATCTCCTGATACTCAGAACCTGAAAACCATAGGGTAAATTGTCCAGAACCTGGTTCTAGGACTTGCATGGGCATGAGTCTCTTTGCCAGTGTGTTTCCTACAGGGTGGTCTAAGTGTATTCAAGTCTAAGTTGGGGTGGGGATAGAGAAGAAGTGACCAAGACATAGTTCTTGTCAGACACTGTGGACAGAGCTTGAATAGACAGGCTGATGGCTCCATGCCCATGTGCAAAAGTTGCCTCATGGTATGAGATTGAACTTGCCATGTGATCAAGGGGAAGTTGGTCAAGGGCCAGGAGCTGGCTCTTTCTTAACTACCACATTCAGGAGTATAAGAATGTTGTAATTGAGTCTTACTTTCTAGGTCATTATGAAGGTATGTTTATCAAGTTAGGAGGCTAAAACATATTTCATTGTCTGGTTTATAGCTTTTGGGTATTAGACGTATGGTATGTGTACCTCTAGTTGTATTATCACTGTTAAGATTCTGATGAATAGATGTTGTGATCTGGTCTTGTAGCTTTTGAGCTCCTGGTCTTGGTGGCTCATGATATGTGCTCTTGGGAATGCCCAAGGGGAAGGGTCCACTACAATATCCCTCCTCCAATTACTGAATTAAACTCAGGACACAGACCTGTTACTCTGTGATTTTCCCAGAATATATTTTCCTGGTCCAGTCTGCATTAAGCATTTTTTTAACTGAAGGAACAAGGGATATCTTAATTTATTTCTTGAGGAAAAATTTATTTCCCATCTGAGTATAAGTGGAAACAGTTCCCCTATAGTTTAGCTCTGGTTTTGTCCACCCTTTATAATAACATTAATGTTCTTCCAAGAACAGTAGGTAGAGGCAGGGTTAAGTCATTTAATGGCTAATTCATTTTGAATATAGCTTTACATTAATTTGTATATATGTCCTGGTTATAAAACACAAGAGATAATGATAAAATAAATTTGGAAATGGTACATTTTTAAAATGCATTTATTTTATAAACCTAACTCTTGGTGGTTTTTTATTGGTTTGTTTGTTTTGCTAATTCACATTTATATATTTTTTCTGTTGAAAATATCTTATGGCTACATTCACCAGAGAAGGAACCTGGTTTCTTTATCAAAACAAACTTAAAAAAATTAGTGTGTTAAAAATTTTTTTAAGTTTTCTCCAAAAATTGTTTTTCTTATTAATACACACATTGTACATGATCAGTAGCAGTAGACATTTGCTTCCTCTTTCCTATTGATACTCCTTTTTAAGCAAGGTGAAATGATATATAGAATAATATCCAGCTCAGTTTCAATAAATAGTATTACAATCATCTTACAACTCCAATAATGATTTAAAAAATATCATTTTAGAAGGTAGCAATGCTTCATTGCACAACAAAGTTTTAGTGTACAGGGTAGAAATATTGTATGAGGCTTCCACATTTAGATATTCGTTCTGTTGTATGGGATGGTGTTCTAATTAGTCCTTTCAGGAAATCTTATCAAAATCATAGGTCGACTTTCACTTTAAAGCTGTTAAATCTTATACAATTTATGTAAGTGATGATAGAAAGTTTAAAATACAAATTAGGGGTGCCTGGGTGGTTGGTTAAGCTTCTGACTCTTGATTTTTGGCTCAGGTCATAATCTTGCAGTTGTGAGATCCCACCCCACCTCAGACTCTGTGCTGGGTGTGGAGCCTGCTTGAGATTATCTCTTCCTCTCTGTTTGCCCCTTACCCATTTGTGCCTGTGTGCATGCATGTTCTCTCAAATAAAAAATAAATAAATAAAAATAAAATACAAAGTAATACACAAATTAAGATTACAAATCATCATTTAGAACTCGTACTCTGTCAACAGGAAGGCACATATGTGGCTTTTTATGTGGAAAAAATTCTAAACTGATTTTCCCATTTTTTAAATTTTATAAGAATCTAAATTTAAACCAAAATGTTTCTTATATAGTCTGTGTTATAAATTTCACTAACCCTATTGGTATTATTTTTTTTCTTATTGGTATTTAAGAGAGGAGTGAAACTATTTGTGTAAAAAAAAATCTACCATTTAAAATAAGGACATATTGGTATTTTAACTATTGAATTTAAAATTATACACATACAGTCAAGAGTTAATTTTAATGCTTTTATTTAATTAGCATTAAGCTATAAATAGAAAAAAAAGTCTAATTTGTATCAATAGTAACTTCATGTTCTCATCAATATTATTTTACATGCAAAAAAAGTCCAAAATAATCATTGGACTGTAAGAAATTATTCATGAGAATATTTTCAGTGTATAAAAGTAAGTGATATAATTAAGATTTAATTCATTGAGGATACTGGTACATATGTATTACCAGGGTTCTAGTCTCATCCCTATGAGGGGATTTTTATCTTTTTGACCCTCAGTGTCCTCATCAACCTCATGTGGGCTCTAAATTAGAGCTGAAGCATTGTGTCTAACTTTCATTAACTGCCTATGTGACTAAGGTAAGTCATTTTTCTTCCTTGTAGGAATGAACATTTTATAAATGAGCTATAATCTCAGTTGAATCTAAAACCTTCTATGGAGTCATATTTCTGAAAGAGTCAAATTTAGGGCTTAAACTCTGTTTTCCTGATAGAATTTTAATACACTATTAATGAATGCTGATTATTATTTCAAACTTTTTCATGAACTTACATACAAGACACACAGGTCTTCATCAAACAATACAATAGCCTACAGAGTGACTTCCATTTATTAATTCCTGAGAGGTTTATAAGTGAAAGTAATGGATTATGCATGGATGCCTTTTCCACATTAAGTGGAATAATCAGCTAATTTTTCTTAAACATTATTTTGTAGCCTATGAAAGAAGCCAGAATGTCACCCCAAAGTGTCTCTTTGACATAAAAATTAGTTTGAACTGAAAGCAATTAAGAAGCAAATCCAGAAAAAGCTTTCTCTTTTCTGCTTAGCAGGTATAAAGTTTCCTTTTACTGGAGACCAATTCTTTTCAGGCCAGAGATGGCATGAGGGGAATCCACAAACACACCTCATTCCATCAGTTTTTGTTCCCACAGTTTGCCACCCTTGGAATCCTTGAACTGCTTTTCTTTGTCCTGTCCTTTCTCTACAAATTTGTTCTTAGCTGAAGATGCTATACAAGCTGCTACTTTGAGTTACTTTTTTGTTCAATTTCTCTTGAATGTTGTCTGCTGTACATATTAACAAACTATTTTTTTCTTATTAATCTTTTTGTAAAAAAGTCCAAACTGAAACCCCAAAGTGGGTAAAAGTAAAATTTAGCCTCCTTTACATCTACATGTCAATTATAATCCTATATATTTTTCTTCAACATTGTTTCAGTACCTACATGTCTATTAGAATTACAGGTGTTTTTATGTTGATCATCCATCATGACAATTATTTTGAGTTTGTTATAAACAGCTGGAACCATTGAAATAAGGGAATCTTCCATTTGTCCAAGGTAATGCAGAAATACAGATGATATGTCCCTGGGCCTCACTAAATTAACTGGGATATTGCCTATTCTTGAAGTAGATATATCATAAGTATCTCTACATCTTAACTGAGAAAAGTAATATTAAAAATGCAATGAAATCCTTTGATCACTGGAATTATATTATACATTGTGTTTCAAAAGAAATCTAACATCGTTTGAAGGACACATTTTAGTATTACACAAGGACCAGAGGGGAGAAAACAGCTTGCTTTCAAATTCTCAATATATATTGGTGAAGAAGGGTAGTGTCTTGCCTCCCTTGTTGCTCATGCCTCTGCAAAGCTCTGCATAGCTTTGGTTTCAGTGATGGGGGAAATGAGAAGGGTGCTAATGGAGTGTCATTTCTGAGCTGCCTTTGATAGTGTGGCAATCCTTTCAGAATAGAATTTTGGAAAAAACCATCTCCTCTATTACCCATTGCACGTGCTGGCTTCTTTCCATCTGCCTCCTTTTGATGTCTCCCCATTAATGTAAACTTTTCATTTTCTAGCTTCCTTTCATTTATTTCATTCAGTTTAAATACTTAAAAGTACAGCCATTTAGGTTTTCTGAAACAAATTGTGATTTCTTGATTGAAATTTCTTTTCCATTAAGGAAAATAATAGACAAACATTCAATTATGTAAATACTGAATGGATATAGTTCTTTCATTTGCTATAAGAATAGCAACGGCTACTCTTTTTTTTTTCTTTCCCCCATATGACTAATTTTCCCTGGGAACCAATGTGAAAAGATCAATAAAATAAAGGTGTGGAGACTTAAACATTCTTTGATCAACTTGCATTCGTTTACACTAATCACTGTATTAGTTGCAATCTCTGACATTATTATTTCAGGTAACTCCTTTTGTCCTGTATGAAAATCAACATTCTGTATATACTTCTCATTCTTATTGCTTTGGATCTAGTTTGAAGGCCTAGTTAAAATATATTTTTATAAAATTTAGTGTATACTATGCCTGTAATATACACAAAGCTGCATATTATAATTTTTGATGGATGATATCAGCAAAAGTAATGTACCACATCTGAGAAAGTAATATAAAGCATCAAAGAGTAGAAACTACTTTGCTTAACTTCTAATGGTTCTAAACCAACAAATAACTTTGCTTTAAATTCATGAAATATAATAAAACTTTAGGCTACTAATATTGTCAACACATAGTATAATCTCTTGTTTATTATAGTTACTTGTTTGTAAGTGCGGGTAAGGGTACATTTTTCAGATAGGATATTGTACTCTGAAATAGAGTTGTGCTATGACTCTCCAGAGGGAAGATTTTTAAAACTTTGGTTTAGGTGGTGATGTGAAAACAAGTGAAAATGCCCTCTGGATACAGAGGTATCAAAAAGCTTTCACAAGTTTCTCCATAGTTTTAACAAAGACATAAACAAAAACAAAAACAAAACTTTTTAAAGTCAATTACCTCTTAGTAGTTGGTAAAAATGAGTCAGAAGTTTTTAAAGGAAAGAATGAACATGGTTGAACATTATGTTCTATGCAATTTTTTAATACTTTTTTTTTTTTTTTTTTTTTTACCATCTCAGATGTACAGACTACTGAGGAAAAACTGTTTTGGAACACTGTAAATTTTTGTAGCCACTTAGATTTACCACTGTACTCTACAACCAAAGTACAGAACTTGTGGTTTTGTTCATAATCTTAACCTTTGTAACAAGTGCCTAGAAAATTACAAATGATAAAAATTATTGAAGGAATTAATATTAAACCTGATTAACACATCACAATGCAGTTAAATAAATAGTACTGATAATCCTGTTTTGTTAAGAAAGGTTAAATTTTATTGAATATACTCTATTTTAAACTTTATCTTCTATTTGTTCCTGTGTTAATGGCAACCATTCCCAAATTCCCAAGGAACTAGATTTTAATCTACTGTTTATTCTGGGACCTGTCCACTCAAAATGAATAAACCTTTAAAATAAAAATTTAAGAGAAAGGAATTTTATTCAATTCTAAGTTAGGATAGCTTCTTGGGATACACGGTCTTGACAAAGAAGAGAGTACTCTAGGAAATGAATATTTGGTGTAGGTTTAAATGTTTTGTTTTTGTTTTTATATTCCAGAAAGTTAGACTTTATGATTTTAGGGGGTGCAAGGCTGTATGAGTTTGATCTGGGAACCCAGAAGATTTTTTTTTCTTTGGAAGGCTCCTTTTTGGTGGTGGTGGTTGTTATTTTTTTTTTATTTTTTTTTTTATTTTTGGGACAGAGAGAGACAGAGCGTGAACAGGGGAGGGGCAGAGAGAGGGAGACACAGAATCGGAAACAGGCTCCAGGCTCCGAGCCATCAGCCCAGAGCCTGACGTGGGGCTCGAACTCACGGACCGCGAGATCGTGACCTGGCTGAAGTCGGACGCCTAACCGACTGCGCCACCCAGGCGCCCCTGGTTGTTATTTTTAATGAGGCAGACCTACTATGTGTGCTTGGGGCAGAAATAAAGCCCATGTTGTGAGGTTTTGTGGAGTCATTTTGACTTTGGTAAATGTTAAAGTATAGCTTCTCTAGGAGCCCAGGAACAGAGCCCACAAACATAAATTGAAAATTTCCTTTCTGAGGTCAAAAATTCATTTGTTGACAAGATTACTGCAGTTAGGTATTGGGTGTGGATACCATTATTTGAAAAATAAGAATACCTCCAACAAACAATGAATGATAGAGGAAAGAAATTTATTGAATATCTCAAATACACCAGAAACGTTGCCTGCATCACTTAAACTACTTAGCCATTTTTTTCCTCTTACTTTCTCTCTCATTCTATGGCTGTATTACTCTGGCTTTATACATCAGAAAACTGTGACTCAGAAACATGAAAGGTTATATAGCCAGTTAAGTAGTGGCATTGGATTCAGCTCCTATGTGATTTCGAGCCCAGGACATGTTTAAACATGTTTAATTTTATCTACTTTGCATTTGCATTGCACTATGTATTTCTCTAATATATATATATATATATATATATA
The DNA here is from genome assembly GCF_018350175.1 of Felis catus. Classification (NCBI taxonomy): domain Eukaryota; kingdom Metazoa; phylum Chordata; class Mammalia; order Carnivora; family Felidae; genus Felis; species Felis catus. Next base: position 59,639,009 of record NC_058372.1, read on the forward strand.
TATATATATATATATATATATATATATATGTGTGTGTGTGTGTGTGTATACATATACACACACACACACACACACACATATATATATTTAAACATTGTCAATGTTGTACATTCTATTTGGATCCTGTGTGCCATTAATTTCTCCTTCTCATGTCTCAGAAAACTCAGTTTAATATGAAATTTTCTTTTTTTTTTAAAGTTTCATTTATTTACTTTTTGAGAAAGAGGGAGAGTACACAAGTGGGGAGGGGCAGAGAGAGAGAGGGAGACAAAAAATCTGAAGCAGGCTCCAGGCTCTGAGCTGTCAGCATAGAGCCTGATGTGGGGCTCAAACCCAGAAACCATGAGATCATGAGATCATAACCTGAGCTAAAGTCAGTTGCTTAACCAACTGAGCCATTCAGGCACCTCTAATGTGAGAAAAGCAAACGGTGCCTACATACTTAATTTTTCAATATACATTTGTTACCCTATTGTGCTATAACTAATTATCAATATATTTCTGCACCAAATATTTTTGGTCTATCTAGACTATAATGAAACAATTTTACTTTCTTCTTTTTGTCTTTCTCTGTATAGTTCCTTTTTATTTAGTATACATTCTAATATAGACTTTTACTCAGAGAAATTTTCATTTCATAGAAGAGCTATTTTGGGAAACTTTCCATTTTAGTCGTGACATGTAAAGAGCTTGGAAGTCATCACTCCCATCCTAATAAGATAAAGCTTAGCAAACTGAAAAATGAAGGACTTTTCTTGGACTCCTCAGAGAAATGAGGTGCAGGACAAACTGCTACTCTGAAATTTGAGGAGAGGAACCCAGGTAGTCAGAGATCAGGTCTACTTCTTAGGAGCAGAAGTCACTGAACCATAAACTGGTATGAACTTGTACATAAACATTGTGATGAATTTCTTGAGAATAAATGATTAGCTTTGAAAGTGGGAAACTGTTAGGGCCACAGTCTGAAGGGGAGTCTTAAACTGTGGTGGGTCTAACCTTTAAGAATCCCACCAGGTTTTAATGGTGAAGAGCCAAGAGGGATAAACTCTAGGGTCTGGCAAGGGGAAGACAGTAGAAACCATTCTAAATATATCCAGAGCACTCTCCATAAGAGACTACTCTCTAGGGTAAAAGACTTTATCAGAGCCTTATCTTTCATGGGAGAAGGGCATTTCCCTGACTCCAGGCCCCTCTAGCTTTCCCATCTCCACTAAGAGGAGAAATACTAATGAAGGTCACAACCTGCAGATGCAAGCCTACTACAAAGCTGAGAATTAATTACAAGGATACAGAGGAATGGAAAGATTCCACCCATCTTGCCAGAACTACCCCCATGACAGCAGGATTCTTAATTATAGTGGATTACTCCTGAAAGAACTCCAAAGTGCCAGCTCTGTCTGAGGAGAAATTCTTAGGGAAGCCCAAGGATTCCATGGGAGAATAAAATGACACTAAAGGAGTTTGAAGCCTCGGATCACTTCAGCTACAGCAAATGTTGAACACAGAGAAGCTACTTGCCAGATTAACATATAACATACTAAGTTCCTATTTATGTCAGTTACTATTACCTAATACATTATGTCTGACTTTAAATAACATTTTCAAGCAAGCTAAAAGGAAAGGAAAACCATCTAAAGAGACAAATTAAGCATCAGACCCAGACTCAGATAAGAAACAGATTTTAGAATTATCTGGCAGGAAATTTAACATTGTGCTAATGGGAAAAAAAATGGAGAATGTTTAAGAGCAGATGGATAATGTAAACAGAGAGAAAGAAATTTTTTTTAATTTTTAATGTTTATTTATTTTTGAGAGTGAGAGAGACAGAGCATAAGTGGGGGAGGGGCAGAGAGAGAGGGAGACACAGAATCCAAAGCAGGCTTCAGGCTCTGAGCTGTCAGCCCAGAGCCCAACATGGGGCTCTAACTCACAGACCGCGAGATCGTGATCCGAGCCAAAGTCGGGGGCTCAACCGACTGAGCCACCCAGGTGCCCCAGAGAGAAAGAAATTCTAAGGAAAAATCAAAAGGAAGTATTATAAATAAAATGCAACAGAAATGAAGAATGTCTTTGATGGACTTGTCAGTGGAAAGGATGTGACTGAGGAAAATCAGTATACTTGAAAACATGCCAATATAAACTGAAATGCAAAGAGAAAACAAAGAATGAATATAACAGAACATTTATAAACTCTTGGACAACTTCAAAAGGTATTATAGACATGTTACTGGAATGCCAAAAGGAGAAGAAAGAGATTGGAGTAGAAGAAATATTTGAATGAATACTGGATAAGAATTTTTCAGAACTAATGACATGGAAAATCACTGATCGAGGCAACTCAGTGGACACTAAGCAGCATAAATAATTTTGGTTAAGGGTATAACATACTTGATACAGATTTGTCAAATAAAGTAATTTTTATGGTGGGATTAAATGAAAGGAGACATTCTGATTCCTTGTCAGACCCACTGAATATGATCGAGGGTTGTGATAGGAATGGTTTTTGATACTGAAGTCAACTGTGATTGTAGGACTTTCTTTTATGTGATTAGCTAATATGAAGAAAATAGTGACAATAGTAAAAATATGCAATAATTTAAAAAATTTGATAGTTTCCAATTTTACCTTTAATTTTAAATATTCAGCATAAACATAAATTTGAAAGTGTCAAATGCCATATTTTTATTTATTCTGTTGACAGTAGCTAAATAGACATGGTGTATTTTTATTACAACTATATAAAAACTAATAAAAATGAAATTAAATCACCAATTAAGACTTACTATGTTGGCATGCACTTCTTAATCTTGGGGACATTGCTAAGCACAGAATGGAAAATCATTTGCTCTCTTTGCTCAAAGAAATCCACCCGTGGCAAATTTTAAGGTTTCCAAGCTATTTTCATGTTTGTTTGTTATGCCTAAAGGAATCCAAGAAGAACTTATCTGAAACTCTTTTTTGGGATGGTTATATATCTCTTAATTTAGGACTTGATGCCATGTGGTCTTTACACATAGAACACAGAATTTCTTCATGCTTTAGATGAAAGATTGTATTCACACACAAATGATTTTTTTAAGTTCATTCTGGGAACGCATTAGGGAGAAACTGAATGCCTTCAAGAATTCCTGGTACTGTGTTAATAGCCGTGGTAACAATGAGAGAAAGACGCAGTTTCAGTCCTTAAGGTGATAGAGTTTGACCATCTATTTTCTTTTTGTCTATTTTTAATTGTCTTCTTGTCTTCTCAGTAAAACAGGTGCCAATAATTTCCACCAATAGCAATTAGGGACACCAAGATAAATGAAATTGTGGATAATTTCCTAAAGTGCTCCCTGGCCCCTTTCCCATCTGGAAAACTGGACCCTGAGTATTCTTCCTCTAAGATACCTTGTCTTGGCTCTTGGAATGGAAAGTTTCTGACAGACAATTTTTGAAACCTTCTTTAATCAATCAAAACAGCCTCTATTGCCTATTTAGTGATATTTGCTCAATATATTTAGAAAAACTAATGCTAGTAATCAGAATAATATATCCTTTTGTCATATGCAAATAGGCAAGCCAAGAGACCCTTTATCTGGCAGTGCACATTGTCTGTAAAACTGACTTTTTTTTTTCTGTAAATTGTTCAGGTTCTAAAACTGACACTGATGCCACAAAGGGAGGAGTGAAATAGTTATGGAAGTATATAATCAATAAGTAATGAAAAATACTTATTTATTGGACAGTAAATCAATAGGAGCAACTTGTGCCCATTTTCATATTGTCACACACATAACAGATAACTAGGCACAATCAATAGAAAGCTAATTCTTACAGTCCCAAAGAAATGGCTGATTTCATAAATATGTATGTGTTCAATATATCAAGTTGGCACAAACTCCTTCTAAGCAAGTTAGAAATGTCTTATACTGTCCAATTTTCCATAGTCTATTTGTAAAGATTTAAAATATCAAAACGCTATTTTGTACTAAATATGATAACCCTGGCATAACCATGAGCATATATTTTTCATTTATATGTGCCAAATTCTTTACAAATGTTATATCGTTAAATATTATAAAAACAATCAGTTGTCACCAGATTTGCATGAGAAGATATATTAAAGGAACTTCCAAAGGAAGGTCTTCAGACTGAAAGGATATGATTCTAGACAAAAATTCAGATTTACAAGAATAGCTGAAGAATGGCAAAAATAAATACATGGGCAAATATTTTTCCTGATTTTTAAATAAAAATGAGTTATTTAGTGAAGAGATAATAAAATGTACTTTTAGGCTTATGTAGAAGTACAGAACAGTGATATAATGATGGATGGATATCAGCAGTTTGTTTTAAGATTCTCAGTGAAATGATAGACATATGATAAAATGGTATAACTCAGGCTGTGATGTTAATATATACTGTAACTCTTAGAGAAGCCATTGGAGGGAAAACAGGTATAGTTGCATGTATACAGAAAGGATAAAAATAAATACTGAAATTAATTGATTAAAAAAAACATTTTTTGGAACCTCTGTACTGTTTTCCACAGTGAACGCACCAGTTTGCATCCCCACCAATACCGTAAGAAGGATTCCCCTTTCTTCATATCCTCACTAGCACCTGTTTTTTTGTATTGTTGATTTTAGCCATTCTGACAGGTATGAGATGATACCTTATTGTAGTTTGGATTTGTATTTCCTGATAATCAGTAACATTGAGCCTCTTTTCATGTGTCTATTGGCCATCAGTATGTCTTGTAAAAATGTCTATTCATGTCTTCTATTTTCAATTGGATTATTCATTTTTTGAGTGTTGAGTTTCAGAAGTTCTTTATATATTTTGGATACTACTCCTTTATCAGATATGTCATTTACAGGTAACTTCTCTTACTCCATATGTTGCCTTTTAGTTTTGTTGATTGTTTCCTTTCACTGTGCAGAAGATTTTTATATTGATGTAGTCCCAGTAGTTTATTTTTCTTTCTGTTTCCCTTGCCTCCAGAGACCTATATAAATAGAAGTTGCTACAGCTGGTATCAAAGGGGTTATTGCCAGTGTCCTTCTCTAGGATTTTTACGGTTTCAGGTCTCACATTTAGGTCTTTAGTCCATTTTGAATTTTTTTGTGTGTATGGTGTAAGAAAGTCGTCCAGTTTCATTCTTTCACATGTTGCTGTCCAGTTTTCCCAGCACCATTTGTTGAAGAGACCGTCTTTCCCATTATGTATTTTTATATATTTTATATATTATATATATAAATATATATTTATATATAATATATATTATATATATTATTATACATTTATATATATAAATATTTATATATTTATATATATAATATATAATATATATTATTATACATTTATATATATAAATATTTATATATTTATATATATTATATATTATATATTATTATACATTTATATATATAAATATAAATATTCATATATTTTACATATATTTACATATATTTATATATATTTTATATATTTTTCTTGTTTCGTCAAAGATCAGTTGACTATGGGGACGCCTGGGTGGCTCAGTCAGTTAAGCATGCAACTTTGGCTCAGGTCATGATCTCACGGTTCGTGGGTTTGAGCCCTGCATCGGGCTCTGTGCTGACAGCTCAGAGCCTGGAGCCTGCTTTGGATTCTGTGTCTCCCCCTCTCTCTGCCCCTCTCCTGCTTGTGCTCTCTCTGTCTCTCAAAAAATAAATAAATGTTAAAAAAATTAAAAAAAAAAAAGAGGTGCTTGGGTGGCTCAGTCAGTTGAGCATCTGACTTTGGCTCAGGTCATAATCTCGCAGTCCGTGAGTTTGAGCCCCACATCAGGCTCTGTGCTGACAGCTCAGAGCCTGGAGCCTGCTTCAGATTCTGTGTCTCCCTCTCTCTCTGCCCCTCCCCCGCTCATGCTCTGTCTCTCTGTGTCTCTCCGTCAAAAATAAATAAACATTAAAAAAAATTTAAAAAAGGTCAATTGACTATGTAGCCTATGATCCAGTAATTGCACTACTAAATATTTATCCAAAGAATACAAAAATATAGATTTGAATATGTATATATGTGTGTGTGTATTGTGTATTTATATATATAGTGTGTGTGTGTGTGTGTGTGTATACACACACACACACACACACTATATGTATATATATATGTATATATATATATATATATGTATATGTATATATATATGTATATATATATATATGTATATGTATATCTATATGTATATATATATATATGTATATATATATATATATATATATAACAGAATATTGCTCAGCCATAAAAAAAGAATGAGCGGGTGCCTGCATGGCTCAGTTGGTTAAACATCCTACTCTTGGTTTCAGCTCAGTTCATGATCTCATGGTTCATGAGTTCTAGCACCACATTGATTGGGCTCTGCACTGACAGCTGTGGAGCTTGTTTGGAATTCTCAGTCTACCTCTCTCTGTGCCCATCCCCTGCTAGTTCTCTCTCTCTCTCTCAAATTAAGTAAATAAACATTGAAAAAAAGAATGAATCTTGCCATTTGCAATTACATGGATGGAGCTAGAGAGTATTATGCTAAGTGAAAGTCAGTCAAAGAAAGACAAATACCATATTATTTCATATGTGGAATTTAAAAAACAAAACAAAGGGGAAAATAGGCAAACCAAGGAACAGACTCTTTATAGAGAACTGATTGTTACCAGAGTGGAGGTGGGTGGGGGATGGGCAAAATAGGTGATGGGGTACACCTACTGTTATGAGCACTGGGTGTTATATGGAATCACTATACTGTATACCTGAAACTAATATCACATTTATGTTAACTGGAATTTAAATAAAAACTTAAAAATAAAATAACCTAAAACGTTATTCTAAAATAAACAGTGGAGGAAAAAAATAAGGGGGGATTGAAAACAAACGAAGATACACGATTATTCTCATTTTACAGGTTAGGTCCAATACTAAGAAAAGTTAAGAAACTTGCCCAAGATTAGATAGCATTTAAAGGAAGTTCCATGATTCAAACACAGACCTGCCTGATTGATTCTTATTACGCTCAGTTCCTAAATGGTACTGAGTAAGCATCTTAATTACAATCATTACTGAAGGATGACAGTTTTGACTGCAGTATTAGATTGGAGTATTAGAGTATAAATAGTTCTGCTGAAAAGATACTTGTAGATAAAATTTTGAAATAAACTTCATCTAGGTAACAAATTATTCATATTCCTATATTTTCCTTCCTACTTTATGATTTTAACTTGAAAAGCAGCCATTAAAAAGTGAAATAAAATCCTATAACTATATACCAATTGAAGAAATAAAATATGATAAAAAAATGAAGTAATGCAAAAGTAGGAGAGAAGAGACAAAGAATAGAGGAAAAGATGAAAAATAGGTGTAATCATATAGTTACATTAATGTAAATTGACAAAGTATTCAAAGTTAGATTGTCAGAATGTGTTTAAAAACACAAGACCCAATTCAATGATGTCTTCACTGGTTGTACTTTAAATATGAAGACTGATAAATCTTTTTCCTATATTTATACTTATAAATTAATATAAACCTTAATGTTAAGAAAACACTGCATTTATAGGACAAAAATACATACTTAAGGAGAAATAGTATCACTAAGGATAGAGGGATATTTCAGAGTTATAAAAGTGTCAAATCTTCAAAAAAACATAATCCTAAAAGTAGATGCACATGATAGGACATCAAAACCATGAAATAAAAATAGACAAATACAAGAATGAATAGACAAAATTTATTAAAATTGTTGGAGATTTAGCATTATGTTTTAAATAGAGCAATGAATAGAGAAAAGGTAGACAAAAAGTAAGGAAGCAACATGTTTCCTGACATGACAGAAAAATTATTATAATAGGCTTATTACTAGAAGAAACTATAAAAATTAGCAAAATACATGTGGCAAAGTCTTTAGCCCTGGACTGGACGTCATAAGATGGCAATTGCTAATAGAAATTAAACTGATAAGATGGAACTTATGATCACCCCAGCCTATGAACAATTCCCCAAAGCAGAAGATTGTAATTTTGTTGAGTTAGAGAGGCTGACATGAGAATTTGGGGCTGCTGAAGCCCCTAAATTTGGAATCTAGGAGATGGGGCCCTTAGGAAAGAAGTATAATGAAAAAAAACAGGAGCCTGACTGGGGTTCCCCATGGGTTTTTGATTGAGAGTTAGGCTCATGTAAGTGCATCAGGGAAAGATAATATGATGTTTACAGAAGAGCAGCTGCTGTGAGGTTGTAAGAAGAAAAACAAGTGTAAAAGACAAACATCCTGAGAAATCACTTACAGTGTCCTAGCCAGAAAACAGAAAACATTTTAATGCCCAGGACATTTACCTGAGATACCAGAAATACCAAATTTAGGAATGATGACTACTCTAAAAAAAGGACTACTCTGAGCACTCTTACTAAGTTTAACACCAAGCTTCAACAAGACCTACAGGGGAGACAGCATTTGTAGATTAAGAACCACCAAGCTAGATCACTTTAGGAAACACCTTTAAGTTTTCACTTATCTTCCCTAATTAAACACTAAACCAAGTCTACATAGGTTATTAGGCAATAATGAACTACCTACTAGAACAAACATTAACATTTTCAGTACAAGATAACAGAATGCATAGCTTCTAAAATATATCACCCAACATGTCCAGAATGCAATTAAAAACATTGCTAGACATACAAAACCACAGTAAAACATTATCCAGAGTCAAAAGAGAAAGCAGTCAATATAAATTGATCTCAAAAGACTCAAGAAATAGGATTTAATCCACAAAAACTTTAAACAGCTGTTATAAATATATTCAAAGGCAAAGAGATCACCTTCGTGAGTAAAAATGTAGGTATTTTAGCATAAAAATATAAAAGCAGACATTGGAAATTATAAAACAAAATAAGCAGAAATGTTCTCTGATATAGAAAAGATCTGTCAACAATAGCTTAAACAGTTGGAACAGCTGAACAAAATTATGCTATGTTTATTACATTCTTAATGTAGAAAATGGGAGAAGGTTGAGGGTAGGAAGAGTGGGAATCATGAAATGTGAAGTAGAAAGTGTGCATTTTCATATAGTCAGATGTGGGGGAGTAAGAATTGGGAAGTGTGAAGTGTCAAGTGTGAAGTTTACAATGGCAGACAGTTAATGCGACACATATTTTAGTAAGTTAGGGATATCTGTATTGAAAGAGGTGAGACTCACTAGCCAATAGAAGAAGAAATTAGAAAACTAAAAATATTTTATTTTAAAAATGTTTATTTTTGAGACAGACAGAAGGAGTGCATGGGAGGGACAGAGGGAGAGGGAAACAAAGGATCCGAAGTAGGTTCTGTGCTGATGGCAAAGAACTCGATGCAGGGCTCGAGCTCCTAAATCATGAGATCATGATCTGAGCAGAAGTTAGATGCTTAATCAACTGAGCCACCCAGGTGCCCTGAAAAATAAAAATATTTTATTAAATGAAAATATAGGAAAAAGAGTAAGAGCTTATTAAAAGCTTGGGCAATAGAAAATAACAAGATGATACACTTAAACCATATCAATAATTATATTAAATCTAAAAGGAATAAACATTCTATTTAACAGACATAGATTTTTAAACTGGATAAGAAAGCAAGATGCAGGGGCACCTGGGTGGCTCATTCAGTGAAGCATCCAACTCTTGATCTCGGCTCAGGTCATGATCTCACAGTTGATGAGATTGAACCCCGTATCAAGAAACCCAAGAACCCCTGATTGGGATTCACTTTCTCCCTCTCTCTCTCTGTCCCTCCCCTTCTTATTCTCTCTCTCTCTCTTTCTCTCTCTCTCTCTCAAAATAAACTTAAAAAAATCCAAATTTATGTTGTCTACAGAAACACATAGGCTGAAAATAAAAGGATGAAAGAATAAGCATATCTCACAAACAGCTGAAGGAAGATGATGTGAGTCTATCAAATGTCAGACAAAGTAAACCTCAAGGCAAGGAGTATTATAATATATAAAGAAGGGCATTCCATAATGATAAAAGGAGTAATTCACTAGGAAGAAGTAGGAAGTCTAATATAATGTGCATGTAATAATAGAGTTTCTTTTTTTTTTTAATTTTTTTTCAACGTTTATTTATTTTTGGAACACAGAGAGACAGAGCATGAACGGGGGAGGAGCAGAGAGAGAGGGAGACACAGAATCGGAAACAGGCTCCAGGCTCTGAGCCATCAGCCCAGAGCCTGACGAGGGGCTCGAACTCACGGACCACGAGATCGTGACCTGGCTGAAGTCGGACGCTTAACCGACTGCACCACCCAGGTGCCCCTAGAGTTTCAAATGATGCAAAAGGAACGCTTACAGTATGAAAGGGAGAGATAGAAAAATTCACAATATTGGAAGCACTATTCTCTTGGTGATTGAAAGAAATACACTTTTCACTATGTAGAAAGTTGTTAATGTGCTATTGCTGCTATAACAAATTACAAATTTAATGGCCTAAAACAACACAAATATAGTTTTGGAGGTCAGAACTCCAAATAGGTCTCACTGGGCTGAAATCAAGATATTAATTAAATGTTTGTCTTTTTCAGGCTCTAAGAGAGAGTCTGTTTTTTTTTCTTGCCTTTTCAGCTTCTAGAGGCTTCCTGCTTTTCTTTCTTTTGGCCCCTTTCCATCTTCAAAGGTAGCAATAGCTGGTCGTGTTTTTCTCACATCTTGAGTCTGATATAGACTCTTCTGCCTCCCTCTTCCACATTTAAGTATCCTTGTAATTACACTGGCCCAACTGGTTAATCTTGGTAAACCTCCCTATGTTAAACCAGCTGACTAGCAAACTTAATTCCATCTGCAACTAGATTTTCCTTTGCCATGTTAGGTAACACCTTCACAGGTTCTGGGGATTATTATGTGGCCTATGTGGCCACTCATCTGCATACCACAAAATTATACCTCAACAAAAAATAATGAAAAGGGAAAATAATGTTAAAGAGACTGGCATGAAAAAGTCCCAATATGTTTAAACTAGAAATATAAATCTTAAAAAATGTTAAATACTACTTAATATTTTTAATACAAATTTCGATGGTTTCTCTCACATTACAGTTTCCTATTGCAAAGCTATCCATTTCTTTACGTGCTAGTCTCCTTTCATTCAATGTCTGCTATGACATGAGACCGAGTCAGACTTCTGGTTTCTCTGTGGCTTAACAGATGCATGAGAATTTACTAGAAATAGCCTCTGTTGGTTTCATGCCATGGTCTAGATGGTTGTATATTTCAGGTATTCTATGTGAAGTTAGTCTGATTGAGATGGATTATTTTTTTTTTAATGTCTATTTTGAGAGAGAGCAGGTGAGAATAGGGGAGGGGTACAGAGAGTGGAGAGAGAATCCCAAGCAGGAGCCATGCTGACAACGGGACTCAATTTCATGACCTGGAGATCATGACCTAAGCCTAAATCAAGAGTCAGATGCTTAACTGACAGCAACCCATGTGCCCTGAAATGGATAACTTTTGTCAAAGCTTCATGACTCAGATGTCCTTTACCCTCAGTATCAACTTCCTGTTTACCTCGGCAATGATGTTTCTGAACCAGAAACCAATGTGACCTATTTATTTAAGTAAGACAAACAACTATGACCTAGTGTTTCGTTTTTTGTTTTTCTTTTGTCTTTTGTGTGTGTGTGTGTGTTGATAAAATTTCTGGTTTTGCCCTTTCTGTTTTGAAGACACAATGGTATTGGTTTTAATTTGGGAAGAAATTACCTTACCTGTTAACTTATTGGTACCACCACCAAGACTCTAATTTGTCCCTTATCTTTTAATGGTTACTAGTGTACTGCTGTCCTATGGCCCTCTTTTATAAAATATTTCAGTTATTAGTAACTATCACGTCATACTGATTTTCGGTATGCCTTCTTGGATCATTGCTGTAATTTATCTTCCCTTCTATTTATTTGGTTCGCTATTGACTTCAACTGCAGTTTTGTTACTATCCACTGTCAACATTTATTCTAATATGACTGTTCAAAATCTGTCACTGGAGAAGATACTCATTAAATCCCACCACTAAGGAAAATCAGCCAACGTGGGTAAATTTATGTTCATTTTTGGATTCCACTTGTTCACATTTACATTGTTCCAACTCAATTAGGTTGGAAAAGCTCAGCTCCACAGATACATAATGGTTAGTATAAGTTGGAACATAATTTTCTTGCTATTACAATAAGCAATGCAATGATAGAAAGAGCAGTGGATTTATTTTCAAGAGAACTGGGTTTTGGACTCAGCTTGTTTTTTTAGGATATGTATGTGTAATTCTCCTTGGTCTTCCTCTTTGCTAACACTTAGGAGGATACGTTACATAAATCTCTACATTTCCATCCATCTGCAAGCCTACCTGATTGTAATCCAGCTGCCTTTATGATATAAAAATACACTGGTATAAACTATAGGTATGTACATCATAACTAATTGGATTTTTTAAGTGAAATTAGGGATAATTAGATCATATCTCTATTTTGCTATGGAGGTTCAGCAGTCTTTTGCTCTAAGAGTACTACTTGAAACATGGAATAAATAAATATTTTTAGCTACATAGGTCATAAATTTGACCAATAAAGCCATCTCTTATACCCTTAATTCCTATAAAAATATTATTTTATAATGATAATATTAAAGATTTAATTATTAGAAAATTATATATGTGTACATATGTGGATATTATATATTTACAGGAATGTAAAATAATAATTAAATACCATTTTGGGAATTTGGTATCCTAGGAGCCTGTTTTACTTTTGAGATAGATCTCTTTCAATTGCTTATCTTACTTTCCCAATGGACTTGTCCACATTTCTTAAAGCAAATTAGAGACTATAAATATTTTATCATAACATTTTTTAAATTATTTTATTTAAACAAATTTTTTTTTTTACATTTTATTTATTTTTGATAGAGAGAGAGCACAAGGGGGGAGGGGCAGAGACAGTCGGAGACACAGAATCCGAAGCAGGCTTTAGTCCCCGAGCTGTCAGCACAGAGCCCAACACGGAGCTCAAACTCACAAACCATGAGATCATGACCTGGGCCGAAGTTGGACGCTTAACTGACTGAGCCACTCAGACGCCCCCTTTTTTTAAAATTATTTTTTTAAACATTTTATTTATTTTTGGGAGAGAGAGAGAAAGCAAGCAAGCAAGCAAGCAGGGGAGGGGCAGAGAGAGAAGGAGACACAGAATCTGAAGCAGGCTCCTGGCTCTGAGCTGTTAGCACAGAGCCCCATGCGGGGCTCGAACTCAGGGACCATGAGATAATGACCAGAGCTGAAGTCAGATGCCTAACCGACTGAACCATCCAGGCACCCCGCATTTTTTTTTAATAAATGAGAATCAGTTGCCTTTTGTCTTGTTTTTGTTTGTTTGTTTTGTTTTGTTTTTTGGTTTCGTTTTGTTTGTTGTTGTTGTTGTTGTTTTCTTAGTTTCACAAATCCAGTGAAGGCTCAGTGGTGTGAGAGTGGAGATCTGCTGGGATAGCAGGGGATCTCTGGACTTCCTGGGTAAGGCTCTGGTCAGCTTCTCCATGGATGACAACCTCTTCCTCAGACCCATACCCAAACCCTTGCTCAGGTAGGGGCAGTCCAAGCAGCCAGGTCCCCTAGAGGTCCAGGTCCCTGATGGTGGTCACAGTGACTGTGTGGTTGGGGTGATCAATGCTGCACCAACTCCGTGTTTGCTGTCACTAGCCTGTCTAGTTTGTCTGCCTCCTCCAGAGCCGCCTCTTTCTCCGCAAGGGGCTTCAAGTATTCCTGATGGTGCTCCTCCCAGAGCTGCTTCTGCTGGGAAGAGAATCAAAGCCAAGGGTGGCTACTTCTAAAACTCAGTATCTCTTGCAATTATGAGGGACCACTGTCTTTTCTTTTCAATTCACATGTAGTGTTCACAAACCATTTGATTCATTGTACTTTGCTTCAGAAGCTCAATTGAATAAAGTTAAGGAGATGCTCAAGATCTCCATCTAATATGGACTTTAGGGATTAATTTCTCTGAAAACTTGACATCTGTGTTTTACATCACTGAGGTCTTGGTTACCACCTAAAATGTAAGATTCCCTTGATCATTCATGGTCTTTTATGCTCTCATTACCACAGGGACTTGTCTTTTTCTCTCTGGTCCCACATCCTCCCAGTATATCCTTAGGAAAATAAACATACAGACCAAACTCCTGAGCCATCTGGAAAACTTGTTCTCTAATAGACAAATGCACTTACACTTACTTGATCTCAATATACTCTCTACATTGTATCAAATGGAACTCTTTACCTTTGAGGTTGTCATTTACTCTTTGGCTTCTCAGGACTACTGACTCATTCACACTCCACATACCTCAGTATTAGGATGTGAGTTTATTCATCCTCACTTCAAAATATCACTTTATAATCATTGATGTTTTTTATGTTTATATAAATCTCTCTTATGCTTAATGTATATATATTCTTATCCACTTAAAATCACTCTCTACTCAACTTTAGTACTTTAGTGGAATCTATAAGGTAATAAATAGATGATTAGAAATATTGAAACCTGGATTCTTCACTCAAAGTCTTGCCATCATGATCAAGAATTTCAAATTGTCCTGTGGGTGAACTAATAACTCAGTATCCCTACTTATCTACCCCTGCTTATGTCAGCCAACATCCAATTTCAAATTGAATTGAATTTATTGTCAATAGGATGTCATAATTGTTTTAACAATAGACAAAAAAGCCTAATTTGGGTCACTTAAAGTTTTATATTGGTAAATTCTCCCACTGAACATAAGTTGGGAAAAGTTGCACATAATCTACTCCAGCACATCACTGCTGATAGCCCCAATCTGATTTACTTTAAAAATTTCATATTCCTGAGGCGCCTGGGTGGCTCAGTCAGTTAGGCATCCGACTTTAGCTCAGGTCATGATCTCACAGTTCTTGAATTCAAGCCCATGTTGGGCTCTATGCTGACACCTCAGAGCCTGGTGCCTGCTTTGGATTCTGTGTATCCCTCTTTCTGCCCCTCCCCTGGTCATGTCCCGTCTCTGTCTCTCTCAAAATAAATTAACATTAAAAAAAAATTAAGGGTGCCTGTGTGGCTCAGTCCGTTGGGCATTCAACTTCGACTCAGGTCATGATCTCAAGGTTCTTGAATTCAAGCCCCACGTTGGGCTCTATGCTGACACCTCAGAGCCTGGTGCCTGCTAAGGATTCTGTGTCTCCCCCTCTCTCTGCCCCACCCTGACTCACACTCTGTCTTTTTCGGTCTCTCAAAAATAATAAGCATTAAACAAATCATTTTAGATTCCAACTCTTTACATGTAACTTGCTATTAACTCAGTTACCTGTAATTGTCTTTCTTTATCTAATATAAACTTCAAAATAAATCACAAGAACTTTCCTGATACTGAAATTGCTAATTCCCACTGCCCTCTGTTTCACAGTTTTGCAAAACTTTAGATCAGTCCTGCTAGTCTTTTCTATACCTATCCTAAGCTACTAAAGTCAAACTTGTGCAGCCACTTTGGAAAGCAATATGCAGGTTCCTCAAAAAGTTAAAAATAGAACTACCCTATTATCCAGCAGTTGTACTACTAGGTATTTTCCCAAAGAATACAAAAATACTAATTCAAAGTGATATGTGCATACAGATATTTATAGCAGCATTATCTACACTAGCCAAATTATGGAAACAGCTCAGATGTCCACAGACCTTAGGTATTTTTAAAGAAATTTGGGGATAAAGACAAATTAAGACACTATATAACTAAGCTAGTTACTGTAGGAGATGCCTCAAAATTTCAGTTGTTTAAACATAAAACTTTACTTCCTCCCAAGTATTAATTCCATAATGAGTTTTTCTGATAGGCAATAGAAAGCACATTTTATTTATGTTTGAGAGAGAGAGAGAGAGAGAGTGAGAATGAGTATTTGAGTGAGGAAGGGAAGGGAGAGAGGAAGAGAGAGTACGGAGGCTGAAGTCAGGTTTGACCTCACCCAAAATAGGGGTTGACCTCACCTGATGCAGGGCTTGAGCTCTCCACGAGATCATGACCTGATGCCTAACCGTGTCAGATGCTTAACCGACTGAGTGACCCAGGCACCCCTAAAAAGCACATGTGACTCAAAGATCCAGGGGATTCTGCTATCTTCACCACATGATATCCAACTTACTCTGGATATCAACATCCAGTGACCAACTAAAGAAGATAATGGAGAATGGTGTGATGGCCACTTCTAAAAATAGAATTGTATCACTTCAATTTTTTTAAGTCTCAGAAAACTTCAGAAATTCTGCAAGATGAAGTCTAGCTATGTGACAACCAAAGATTAAGATTTGGTAATCAAGTAGTATATTTTGTTCATGCTGTGGCAGACACTGAATAATAGTACACCCAATTCATCTCTCATGTTTGCCACTATGATAGAGGCTATAATAGCTAAATATCTGCTCTCCCATCATTCACGTCCATTTGGTTCAATTATCATTAGTGAATCATAATCAAAGACTTGTGGAATTGTTCTTTGTTTTATTTATTTATTTTGGGGGAGAGAGAGACAGACAGAGAGAGAGAGAGAGAACGAACGTGCAGAAGAGGGAAAGGGGGCAGAGAGAGAGAGAGGGAGAGAGAGAATCCCAAGAGCAGGCTCAGTGTTCTTAGCACAGAGCCCAATGTGGGACTTGATCTCAAAAATCATGAGATCATGAGCTGAGCCAAAACCAAGAGTCAGATGCTTAACCAACTGAGCTACCCAGGTGCCCTCAAGACTTGTGGAACTATTCTTTTCTGCTTCTTTCCTCCTTTTTATGGTAAACGTTTATATGGTGGCTTAGTCTGTCCTAGCCATCTGATGCCTCTGAAGATAAGGTCAAAAGAATCAGAATTTGTTGTGCCTGATAGCATTGCATTATTAAAGAAGTAAATACCTACCTCTAGACTTCTGTCAATAAATGGAGTCTGATTGCCTTAAGACAGTCCTGTCAGGTATTTTATAACTTGCAACAAAAATATTCTTAACAGATACATCTGCCATCTGGGATCTTACAAGTTAGGTGCTTTTTTGTTGTTTTTCTTAGGTTATTATTTTGGCAGTTAGTGTTCTACATATATTATGTGTCCAAATTTAATGAAGAAAAAGTGATGCATAAAATAAATGTATTGTTATATGTTAATAAAATATGTGCTTGCTATGAAATATAAAAAGTGTGAAACTTCCATGCCTATGAATTTCAAGGTTTTTTATTGTATTTTCTAAATTCTATTATTATTAACTTGGATGTTTAATTAATAAACTTGAATAAATTCATGACTGAAATATAAAACATACTTTTTTCTTTAAATATTTCCTCTTAAAATTTTTCTTTGTGAGAAAGTCTTTATATATGGTGACTTTTTAAAACCCATTATCCCCAATGGTTGATACATATTGCTACCTATTTATTGCTAGAGGAAAAAAATATTTTTAACATTATTTTTGAATAGGTGACATATTGATGTTATTCAAAGTCGGAAACACAGACTGACTAAAAACGCATACTGAATTTCCGTTATGTCCTTTGACCCGAGCCACCTAGTTCTTTTTCCCAAGGGGAAAGAATCATATCGACTTCCTATATATTATTTACAAGACTCTATGAATATATAAGCACGTGCTTATTACAAATATATAATTTCCTTTACTTTGGCAAGTTCATATTTTCATTTGCATTACCATTTATAAATATTAGAAAATATGTGTCAAGTTATTGTTTAAAAAAAGAATTGTTGGGGCACCTGTGTGGCTCAGTTGACTAAACATTTGACTTCGGCTTAGGTTATGATCTCCCAGTTTGTGGATTCAAGCCCCGCTTTGGGCTGTCTGCTGTCAGTGCAGAGCCCACTTATTATCCTCTCTCCCTCTCTCTCTCTCTGTCCTTCCCCTACTTGCACTCTCTCTCTGAAAAGTAAATACTCATTAAAGAAAAAAAAAAAAAAGAATTGTTAAGCTTTCCTGTAGCCATGGATGTTTATAAAATACTTCATTTTGGTCTCATTAATCATTCCTAGCCATACTACATCATTATTATGTATAATTTTAGAATTTATTTTTATAATTTGTGAGTGTTCTGGAAGATACAATATGGATACTTTCACTGTCCTTAGTCACAAAAAGTACGACTCAGAGTTCATCTGCATTGAGGGAAGTGGAGTTTTGTAGCAGATTGCTGTGGGTGATACTGGGATCAAACTGCTTTCTAACTGAGCAGCCTTCAACTAACCCTGCTTGTGTTAGCCACCAACCCTTTGTCTCTAATTTCAAAGGGACCCTTGATAACACTTCTTAATCCTTTTGAGGGTTCTTCCATGGAAATCAACTTCTGCCCACTTTTTGTTTAGATTTCAGCTATCTCATAACTGCTTCTGATTACCCTTTGTTTATCTGCTTTCTAGCAGACAGAATCTTGTTGCTGTTGTCACATCTCTAAAGTCTCTATCACTGTAGTTTTATACCTTAAAAATAATTTTTTTCACAAAACGAGATTTCATGATGACACAACATTAAATGTCTTTAATCTGCCTTCTTAACCTGGAACCCTAACCTAAATTTTAAAAGTACTCTTCCTCTTTCCAGTATTTAGAGAGATAGAAGATAGAATAGTACTTGGTTACATAATATGGTCTTCAATTATACTATTTTACAATGTCTTGAATAGTTTCTACTAAGTTGGAGCTAAAAAGACTGAACATATGGTTAAGAACATGGGTCTTTTCTTACATGTACAGGCTCTCTTTGTAAATATGAGCAAATAAACTGAAAAACAATTATCCTTTACGTTTATTTAAATTGATCATGAGAGAATGAAAACAAACATCCAAAGTAAATAAATATATAAAATTTTACTTTTAGCACATCTAGCAAAATGGAAGAGGACACTAAGTGGCAAAATCTGAAATTTTTCTTTCAAATTAAATATTAGGCTAATATATCTGGAACTTTATCTAAATCTAGATTTACATGATCATAAAATACATGCTCATGATATTGTTAAAAAGTAAACCATACATTATGGGGAATCTTGTGAAGCTAGATATTCAGCTGGTTTATGTATTT
The DNA here is from genome assembly GCF_018350175.1 of Felis catus. NCBI lineage: Eukaryota > Metazoa > Chordata > Mammalia > Carnivora > Felidae > Felis > Felis catus. The sequence continues at coordinate 59,658,107 of NC_058372.1, forward strand.
GAAATGCAAGGAAATCAAGCAAAGTCCTGTTTTCTAATACCCTATTTTCTCATGTTTGGGTAGTAGTTATTAAAGAAATGACCTTGCCATAGCTCTTAACCATGAACATAAATAAAACTACCAATGTCTATAAAGATAGCTAACATTTGTTTCATCCTATTTAAGGAACTAGAAAAGTTGATAACTTTGAAATAGTTGGTGGCTTTTTGGTTAAAGAAAAGCTAAATTGGAAGAAAATTCTTGGCATTCTATTTGCTTTAGAAACCATTTTGAATTTTCACAACTGATGGGTTTTTATGGATTTTGTGAGGACAAAAATACTGCACATTGTGATGTCCCGTTTGTTTCTGCAACGCATGCATAGTTCAACATTATTGTGGGATTCTTAAGTGATTTTTTTTTGTTTTGCTTTTTTTTCTCTACTGCCATGAGAGTGGATCTCTATGAGCTAAACCTTGAATCATCATCACCTTTTCAAGTGAACTTGTGAAAATTAGGGAGAGAAATAGTTTTCAAAGTACATAGTATTCACTGGTTTCATTGACCATGTCATGGAAGAATTTATTCAAATCCAGCAAAAGTTTCACTTGTTTAAAGATTAAGACAGTTGCCCACTTTCAGAACAATATAAAAATAAAAGGTAAAACCATATTGTGGTGCATTGGGTGGAATTCTATAGATGTATGTACGAGTGACTTAAAGCCTTCAAAATTCAAAGTCCTGCAGGTCACAATTACAAATACTGCTTGGGTCAAGCTGGTAGTCTGCATTAAAGTTACTTGAGAAAGACAACTATGCAAATTCTCCCATTTAATTTATCTGCAGGCAGGAATCTGCAGAAACCTGGAAACCCTAAAGAAAATTGTCAAAGGTTACTTTTGCTCAGATGACCTTAAAATTGAAACATGGATTTGTAATCCTTTCTTTGCTGACATGGACAGCAAATCAATGATGCAGGCCTTGCCAAAAATGACCTCACTGACTTAAGGACAAAGGGAACGATGCTTCATGAATTTCACTCAAGTCTTAGAGAATTTTGTTGTTCCTTGACACAGACTTATCCTCATTTGTCAAAGTGAGCTATGGGAGTTTTGATTCTTTTTCTATATGTTCTTTTAATTCAAGGTTTCAGCACTTATTGCATAAAAATGAAAAGTGAAAAATTGGAGATCAAATATAATAATTTGCTTTAGGTCACCCAATAATTTAAAACATTTTCAAGCTATTTAAAGACAGATTTTAATTGAACTATATAAACAGAAATAAATTTGACATTTTGATTTATGTTCACAATTTCTTTTTCTTGGAAGTAGAAGGTAATTAATGGATGCCTCAGTATTTTTAAGCTCTTTCCTGAATGTTCCCTATAACACCTAGCCTTAACAAAAATTGGTACTTCGCAAGATTCTGCTTTCTTAAATCTTCCAAGTGGAATTTGGTCATTTTATCAAAATCCATATGTAGTTATGTAAGTTTGAAATATCTCTTTCCTCTTCCCCTCCCTAACCAGTGTCTTTTTGAGACCACTGTCCTCTATTAATAATAATAATAAACAATAAAAACAAACAAATCTTTGATATTTAAGGTTTATACAAGTTGTTTATAATCGTGTACCCTTATTCATTTTCTCAATAAGTTATTCATTGAGTTATTTTCCCTCATTCTTAATGACTTTTGCTTTATAGCCTAGAGTTTGAGCAACTTTTTGTATTTGTGAATGATCCATCCAAAATCCTGCCCTCCTGCTTTCTTGACCTCTTTCCAATGACCTTCTGTTTATCCAGCCCCCTCTCCTTCTTTATTTTTAAGTGTCCATACAATGGGGTTTATAATTAATCCAAGCTCTTTTTGTTTGTTTGTTTGTTTTAGCTTATTTACTGGGGGGGGGGGGGGCGGGACAGAGAGGGAGAGAGAGAATCCCAAGTAAGCTCTATGCTCAGCATGGGGCCCAACATGGGGCTCAACACCACAACCATGGGATCATGATGTGAACTGAAATCAAGTCAGATGCTTAACTGCCTGACCCACCCAGGCACCCCTAGTCCAAACTCTTCTAACTTTGAATCACAATTCATGTATACTAATTTCTGACCATTCTATACCTCCAAATTTCTGATTGTCTAACACTTGGAACATATACAATTCAATTTTGTTCAATTAAGTTAAATGTAAAAATCAAGTATTGTAAGTAATACATTTTTTCATTATAAAGTATAATATAAAATAGTTTATCTCAAGAAAATAATTTTCCATACAAAATTAAGTTATATTTTTCATGTATGAGTTCAATGTAATTTTCAAAAAATTCTGTGATCCTGAAAAATTTTATAGGTCATAATTTTATGTGTATGCATGTATGAGTATATGTATATACATATATACATTTTATATGTATACATTTATATGTGTAAATTTTATATGCCCATATACACAGAAACACATGAGATTTTTCATTAATTTGTGGATATTTTTCTCCATTGATAAAAGAGGAATATTAGCTATTTACTCAATTTATTCTTTTCACTAAATTTTTGATATCCAAATAGCAGGAGGGATGTTTTATATTTCCTTATATCCATAACAAATTCTATGCATGGCATAGGCTCAATAAAACCCCTAATTTTAAAATAATAAATACTAAAGTCTTACTTAGGTTTTGAAATGCAACATGAAAAGCATTATAAGAATAAGGAAGGCATTTAGTGAATATATAATTATTTTAGGCAGAAGAAGCCTTACTGGAAATAATGTTGATAGCAAACAATCAAAGATTGCTGACTGGAGAGACTGAAAAGAAAGAGAAGAGCAGAAAAATATGAAAATATGTAATTTTCATAGCTAAAACTGTAGAGGAAAAGCAAGTATGTCAAATTTCACGACAAGTATATTTGTATACCAGAAAAAAAGAAGCAAACCAAGGTCCATCTAAACTATGCTTTCTTACCTTCCAGGCAGTTGTTAATATTGGGATGGGTAACTCTTTGCTGTAGGATCTGACGTGTGTATTATAGGATACTTAGCAGCATCCCTGACCTCTACCCACTAGTGCCAGTAACAACCTTTTCCAGTAGTTGTGACAAACAAAAATGGCTCTAGACATTTCACAATATCCTCTGGGAGGCCACATCACCATGGTTGAGACCCATTGACTTAAACAAAGGCAATAAAGGATTTTGCACTTCTTAAGAACAGTAAAGTTCCAATCTTTTTAGCCTTAGCCTGCCATTGGGTGTCCGTGACACTTAGGAGGCATAAGCCATGGGACTTGGGAGAAAGATATGCCATTTATTGGCATCTAGGAAAATAACAAGGTGAAAACGATGCAAAAAAAATAAAGGTTTTAATGAAGTATAGTGAATGCATGGCTAATAGAAAAAATTAGATCACTATAAACTATATATAGTAATATAGTATGCCCCCCCAAACTTTAGAGAAAAACAGTTGACCCTCAAACAACACAGGGGTTAGCCCCCTGTGCTGAGCCCCCAATATAGTAAAAAATCTCTGGAACTTTTGACTTCTCCAAAACTTAATTAATAACCATTGTTATCTGGAAGCCTTACTGATAAAATAATGAATTAACACCTATTTTATATGTTATATGTATTATATACTGTATTCTTACAATAAAGTAAGCTAGAGAAAAGGAAATGTTATTCAGAGGATAATAGAATACATTGACAGTACTATACTGAACTTATTGAAAAAAATCCACATATAAGTGGACCCATACAGTTGAAACCCATTTTGTCCAAGAATCAAATGTATTTATTTTTATTTTTCTTCTTTCCTTTGCAAGTAGTTAGTATGTACAATTTTGGTTTCTCCTTTTCTCTGGAAAGAAATCCTACCATTTTTTACAGTTTTGAAATGTAAAGATTTATGGAAGGCATTACACAGCAAGCTCTACTATTTGCATTTCAATATATGATTGAGAATCACTGTGTAACTTTACTCCTGCTGTTTTGTATTGATTGTACACAACATGTTTCATTAGACTACCTTCAAAAACTTTATTCCAAATGCTTTATAGATTTGCTAATTTCAATAATTGCCCAGAGACTGTGACTCTGTAAGTGACTAAAATATGTACTATAGGAAGGCAATGCTAGTCAGTGATTTGGCCATATTCACAGCGAAGTTTGAAGACTCAGTAAGGCTTTAATGATTCATATTGATTAAGACCACTCTCTGAGTTGAACAATACAGGATGAATTTTGGTTTAAATGTATGTCAGTTTACTTAGTTTTTTTTTTTTCCTACTATGTAATATGCATTCCATGAAATTTGGTAAACTTACTTTTACTTTTCTAGTTTATCCATGGTAATTGTAGCATAGCTGAAATCCTGTGAGTACAGATGGAAAATTCAGATTCTTGTTTTGTAATAGAGCAGGATAGAACAGGTGCTGTTTAAGCTCTATTCTAGGGTTAAAACTGACATATTTACATTAGGTATTATTCTTCCCTCTAAATAGGACTCAAAAGTATAAACCTGAGCAAGACACTGTTTGTTTTTTCCCCCACATAATTTAAGCAAAGAGACATAAATGTTGCCTATTCTGCTTGGCTCGCTACTTATTCAGTTTTATATTTATAGACAGTCAAACTCTGATTTGAAAACACATCAACTTATTAATGTGTTATTATTTATCACTTCCTAAGGAAATATCATTTCCATAAGGTGATATATAACAGTTCTGTGGACTGACAGTTTTCAGTCTAAATATTACATTTTTTATTGATTTACATTCTTTAATAATTTGTTTCACTTGCTTAAAGCTGTGTATATATCAAATATGTCTATTACCTGTAGTTCTTTAAAAGTGGAAAAATGGCATATTTAGCTTCTGCTAACAAGGAAAGGACAATTTTCTGACTGCCAAATAATGCCTATAACATATAAGTTCAGTGAAATAATCTGGAGATAATATTAAAAGAAGAAATTTAAATTATTTTAAAATTATTTAAATCATTAATAAAAAATTATTAGGTGAATACTAAAATATCTTAAGCAGCTCATACTAATATTCCACAATCTTTTCCCATATAAGTAGACTTAAAACTAAAAAAGATAGAACTAAGCTTATATTAGAAAATATTTTATTTTTATTTTTTTATGGTTTATTCATTTTTCAGAGACAGAAACAGAGCATGAGGAGGGGAGGGGCAGAGAGAGAGGGAGACACAGAATCCGAAGCAGGCTCCAGGCTCTGAGCTGTCAGCACAGAGCCTGACATGGGGTTTGAACTCACAGACCATGATATCATGACCTGAGCTGAATTTAGACGCTCAACCAACTAAGCCACCCAGGCCCCCAGAAAATATTTTTTGTATATTTAATAGTGATATTTAATTGTCTATATAATTGAGACATTTTTGGAGCCATGACTTCATTTAAGTGTTAAAGCAACATATGGATAATAAAATACTAGTCAGTAAATTGATGGATTTGCCCATTTTTTCTGATTGGATATTTACATGAATTATATGCTTTGAATTAGCTAAAATATGAAATTGTAAGCAATTTACCACATGAAAAGATGAATTTCAAATTTCGTTCTGTCCTGAACATTCATGTTCTCCTCTGCTACCCATTGTTCCTTTAAAGTTGGTTTTGTGCTTAAATGAAGTTTCATTGTGAAGAGAGGAAACTGTGGAATATTTTCTTCTATAATTTTTACAGGATCAAATGCCTTGATTGAACAGTCATGTGTTTTTGATGTGATGATATAAATAGTAGAGAAAGGTAGTTCTTTTTTGAAATTGATACAATCCAGAGGGTACAGCTTTACTGAAGCTCCTGGTGCTATTAAAAGCTAAACTCGGGGCGCCTGGGTGGCGCAGTCCGTTAAGCGTCCGACTTCAGCCAGGTCAGGATCTCGCGGTCCAGGAGTTCGAGCCCCGCGTCAGGCTCTGGGCTGATGGCTCGGAGCCTGGAGCCTGTTTCCGATTCTGTGTCTCCCTCTCTCTCTGCCCCTCCCCCGTTCAAGCTCTGTCTCTCTCTGTCCCAAAAATAAATAAACGTTGGAAAAAAAAATTAAAAAAAAAAAAAAAGCTAAACTCAACTGTAAGACTAAGAATTTTGTGGCTGATTATAGGACCACAGCTTGTAAGAATACTGGTGTAGCCTCTCTGATAATGCTTAGAAATGCAAGGTGGGGACAGCTGAGACTTCACACTAGCTTGAACTGATATATATGCATTCAGAAAATACATTACATTGTGTGTTTTTTTATGTTTATGTTCTTCCCTAAATTGCTAATTGTTAAATATGTCATATTTGAAGAGTTTTCTTTCCCTCCTGCTGTTTGATCACATTAAGAGATCATTACTCTTTGTTTATGATCTCACAGTCTGTCAACTGAAGTGTCTACAGTGTCAAAAGAAAGATTATATGCAGGACTTTTTCAGAATAAGCAGAAAGAAAGAAGTTAGTAAGCACAAATATTTTATAATAGTTGTATTTATAAATAAAAAACAGAATCAAGTTATCTTTCACACATTCAATAAATGTACATTGTTCATGACAAATTTTCATAGATGTTTTATTATGATAATAGAGCTACAGTTATATAAGTAATAAACAACTGGGGAGAGATTGAAGGATTATGGAAACCGCCTAAGCTATTTTTGCAGCTATTCTATAAATCTAACGATAGATGAAGATTTTTTTAATAAAAACATCTGAGATTAAAATTCTTAGCGTACTAATAAGTATTTGCCAGACAACTCTCTCTAATATTTGAGAAATACCACAGAACAGTTTGTATATACACATATATGACATACATACATATTTGTCTGCTCAGGCTGCCATTACAAAGTGCTACACTACTAGAGACAAGGTACCTTAACCAGCAGACATTTTCCTCACAGTTCTGGAGGCTAGAATTCCATGATCAAGGTGCCAGCAAATTTGGTTTCTGGTAAGGGCTCTTTTCCTGACTTGTAGACAGCCACCTTCTTACAGTCGTCACCTGGCCTTCCCTTTGTGTGCATGCAATAAGAGAACTCCAGCTTTCTGATGTCTTTTTATAAGGACATCAATCCCATTGGTTAGGGATTGATGACCACATTGAACTCAAATTGCCTCCATAAAGGCCCTATCTCCAAATACAGTCACATTGACAGGACTTTAGCATATAAATTTTGAGAGAACACAACTCAGTCCATAATAACATACTTACATGTATAAACACATTTAGTGTAACTTGAATTAGGTCACCAAATTCGTGAATAATTCAATCTCAATTTTAGAGCTGTTTCTTTTGGTCGAGAAAGGGCTTTGGGACTTACGCTGTGCAAATCATTTAGGCAATATTGATCATGCATCCATTCCATTTTCAGTATGCTGAATTGCCCATTAGCCACATGGCCTTTCCAGTTTAAGATCAGTTCATTTTTGGCCACATCAAGGACACAGGAATTTAAGAAAGGCAAGATGGTTTTCTGCTGTATTTCTTTCTGGAGCTCAGGCAAGTAAATAGTAGGAGAGTTTCTCTGATTTTTGCCCAGAAAAAGAAGGCTACAAGAAAAAAAGAGGTCATAGAAAGGTTGAGGTCAGCAGCCTTCTTGGACCAACCTTTACCAAAGATAGCAGAATAAGATAAATAAATTAATTAAAGAAAATAAAATAGTAAAATAAAATAAAAAAGACTCAGAATCCATAGAGATTCAGAGCTCTCTCCCATAATAAACTTCCTGTCTTTCATATATAGAAATAATGAAGCTTGCATCTTAAGCCATTATTGTTTTGTTTCTGTCTTTGTTTTTGTTTTATGTTAGAGGTACCAGAATTTATTGCTACACAATAAAAAAAGGTTAAAATAACATGTAAAAAAAGTGCAAAACTGTGGTAAGACACTCTCTTCTTGAAAGCTGCTCTTGTGTTGAAACTTTATTCATTGATAAGTACTCTATGCACTTAGCTTCAATACGTAAAAACAAAAAAATATATAAACAAACATTAACATACTAGGCAAACTAAGACTTGTTATGGTATATTATTCAATGTCAGATTAAGATATGATAAGGCTCACCTTTTTGTCATGGTATTGTCCCAATGTAAGAAAGTTTGGGAGAGAAAAAAAATGAACATTTACATCTTTCAACTAATAACAATAATTCTAAGACCTTGCCATCTAACTTTATGTATTATAGCAGCTAAAAGATTTCTAACTTTGGAGAGAAATAAAGTTACGCCTAATCTTCTTTACTGTATATAGCTATTAGCATATCATATTAAAACATCTACATTTAGATTAATGGTGTTTCCACTGTTTTATCCACTATTAAAGGAAAAAATCAGTTAAGTAAGGAGTCATTCTCTTGATTTACAATATCCTATCCTACATATCCCCAAATTTATGCTTCAAAAGTAAATGTATATATCCATTTTGGAAACGGAAGAGAGAAACTTACATCCCTGTTCTTTAGTTTTCTCCATCTAACACCATAGAATACTTAGATATCTAGTAAGAATTCTATATGGTTTATTTTCTATTTTATGTTTCATGTGCAGATAATGGCCTGTTAAAATCTTCAAATGCATTGTGTACTTTGTATATATCTCTGGATTTCAAACACTTTCTGCTTAATATACTTTAATGCTCTGTTATTTGGCTCATAAAATTTTATGACTATGATATTTTCATTGTAGACAGTATTTTGTATCAATATACTATAACATTCTCTGTCCCATTGAGTGCTTTTCTGCCTTAATTACACCTTGCCTGAAATTAGTATCCCAACCTCTAATTTATCTATTTTCTTTTTACATCTTTGCTTATTCTTCTACTGTCAAAGTTTTAAAAATGCTTATATGCTGCAGCAAATAGTTGATATTATTTTATATTTATTAATCAATTGATACTATATTTTTCTTTGTACTTAATCAAGGGGTCATTGACATGTATTGTTATAACTGATTTGGTTGGTATTTATTTTGTTTTACATTATTTTTGTTCTGATTGTATAGGTGTTTAAATTTTCTGGTAATTGTTCTGTTTTTGCTTATGACTAAGTAATTAGTTACAAAGAAAATGGACATTCTGTTTTAATTTCATTGGCTTTCTTTTCATTAGTATCTGTTGAGTGTATTTTCCTATACATTTACTATTAACATTTCCATGCCCTGCCATAGTTTAGCCAAATTATACATTCACATTTTCAAAATGATATCACAATCTCTGCCATTCAACTACAGAAAGCAGTACATATGCATTCCTTGTAACCACTAACATATTTCAATTTATCTCTATCATTATATGTGCTTCTATATTCCTTGATTTTCTATCCTTAATTTATTCTACTTTATTGTCTTATCTTGATCATGGGTGTTTTTTCTATTTTTTCCTTTTAGTAGTTGAGAAATTATTATTATTAAAAATTTCTAGTGAATACCCTTTTTAAAAATATTTTATTTTTAAGTAATCCATACAGCCAACATGGGGCTTGAACTTACAACCCTGAGATTAAGAATCACATGCTCTGCTGGCTGAGCCAGCTAGGTGCCCCTAATTTTTTAGTTAATATTCTTAAACTGTTGTTAAAAGGACTAACTTAAAACATAAAACCTTAATATTAAAAAACATCTCTTTCTCTCTCCCTAACAATAGATAAATCTTAGCATGAAATCTGGTCATTTCATAGGAGTTTATACTAATTGCGATCCAGTTTTTAAAATCAGTTTATTTTAAAAATTCAAATTAGCTATAAATTAAGCAATATGTAATTTTATAGATTAACTCATAATTTTTCCACTTATTTCTGTCAACATTTCTCCTGAAATGGCTTTCCTCTTTTCCTAAAGTAAACATCTTTTTTATTCAGTGATAAACATTATGTTTTTATTTATCTAAAAAGAGTATTAAAATTGGTTAATGGTTAATCATATGGTTAAATGGTTAAATCATAATTTAACTGAGTACAAAAGTGTGGTTTGACAGTTATTTATTTTCATAATACTTTGAAGATAAAACTGTTTTCTCCCTACTCTTGGTAAGTTTTCGTTTTACTGTAATTTCTACCTAGTATATTGTTCCCCCATGACTGCTTGATTTTTATACTCAAATACACTTTTTTTAAGAAAAGGGAAAAATTATTACCCTAGGTCAAAACCGTTATCACTTATCAATTTTTAACTACTTAAATTTTGATGATTGTGGACACATTATAACCATAATGCCAAAAAATATAGACAAGAGTTCCATCACAATTTTATTAGTATTATGTTAAGTGAAACAAGATAAACCAAAATCAATATATTATATATTTTTATATGAAATTCTAGAACAATAGAAGCTTATTTGTGGGCACAGGAATTAAAAAATGGTTGTTTCTGTAGACATTTGAATGGAGGAGAAAAATGCAGAATGGATGTGTTTTGGATAATGGCACACTATCTTGTTCTGTGTGTGAGTTATAACATGCATACAATTCTCAGAGGTCATTGAACTGAGGACATGAGACTGTGTAGTTTATCGTATTTAGATTAGGCTTCCTTATCATATTTATATTATATTCGCAACCAAAGTGTGTGTGTGTGTGTGTGTGTGTGTGTGTGTGTAAAGAAAATGTAAAGCAAACAGACTGGGAGAAAATATTTGCAGTACATTCATGGCATTTCTTGGATACAGACTACATAAGGAATACATAAAACCAATAAAATGAGAGAAATTACATAAAATATAGGCACAAGATTTGAGGAGATATTTCACAAAGGAAGATATACAAAACTAATTTGAAAAGGTGCTCAGAATCATTGTTCATTTGATAAAGTCAAATTGAAACTACAAAGAGATGCCATTTCACACCCACTAGAGTGATCACAATTAGTCTGACAACGCACAATATTGACTAGGAGGCAGAGCAACTGGAATTTATACTCATTACTGGTGGGACTATAAAATTATATAAATTGGGAATGCAATTTGGAACAGTATTTTAAAGTACAATATATATTTAATCTTTGTTCTAGAAATGACATTTCTACCAATTTTCCAAGAACAGTAAAAATTTGTGTGAAACAAATGTTTATGGTAGATTTATTCATAGTTACTCCTGACTGGAAAGCATCCAACTGTCCATCAAAAAATAAAGGACAAATAAGTTGATGACTGAAATCATATCAGTGGTTGCATATTGACAGAGGTCGGGAGGGATTAACTAGAAAGAAACACAAGACAACTTTTTGGGATGATAGAAAAGTCTATTATTTGAGTTGACATTTTCAAGGCTTATCATCAGTGTATCAAAACTCATCCACTTTTACTCTCAATATATTTGCATTTCGTCATATTTAATTTTAATTCACTAGAAAAAATTGAAATAAAAGATATTTTATATTTTGAGTCTACTGTTTATGGTAACTTTATTACACAGTAATAAATGTGGGTTTTTTTGTTATTAATACATTGTTTAGTCTCTGGTGAAATTATTATTATTTTTAAAATTTTAATTCCAGTATAGTTAACATAAAGTGTTATATTCATTTCGGGTCTGCAATACAGTGATTCAATAATTCTGTACATTACTCAGTGCTCATCAAAAAAAGTGTAATCCAAATTCCCTTCACCTGTTTCACCCAACCCTCCACCCACCTCCCATCTGGTAACAATCAGTTCTCTGTAGTTTAGAGTCTGTTTTCTGGTTTGTCTCTCTGGTTTTTATTTTTTCATGTGTTTTGCTTTTTAAATTCCACATATAAGTGAAATCATATGGTATTTGTCTTTCTCTGACTTATTTCTCTTAGCATTGTACCCTCTAGCTCTATCCGTATTGTTGCAAAGGACAAGTATTCTTTCTTTTTTATGGCCAAATCATGTTCCATTGTGTGTCTATGCCACTTCTTTATCTCTTCATCTATTAATGGATACATGGGCTGCTTTCATAATTTGGCTATTGTAAATAATGTTGCAATAAACATAGGGGGGGCATATATCTTTTGAATTAGTGTTTTCATATTCTTTGGGTAAATATCCAATAGTTGAATTACCAGATCACATGGTAATCCTGTTTTTAATTTTTTGAGAAGCCTTTACACTGTCTTCCATAGTGACTGCCTCAATTTGCATTTACAACTGGTGAAATTATTTTGATAAAAGTAGTGTGAATATTTGTAGTAAAACAATAAATACTAATAAGTATAACCATTTGCTGTTAGCTTATTCACATTAAATGCTTAATAACCTTTATATACTTGAATACATTTGTATGCATATATATGAATAGCTAAATCCAATAACTTATTTTACAGATATTTCACTTTGGAGATATTTTATATGATAATTTTTAAGTTAATTATACTAAGCTTGTAGTCTAGATGATATATCTTGTTTCCTTACCAATTAAGGTAAAATATACTTAAAATGTATTTTTAGATATTCATATTTCAGTAATGCTGATTTGTATTGTCTTTCAACAAGTTGTTTTCAGAATGACATAAAATAGAAATATGTAACAAAAATTAACTCAGTAATAAAACAGTATAATACAATTGACACTTCAGTATAATGAGATATAAGAATTTCAAAATGAAGATGTGTTTCTTTGCTAAGGTAAGCTAATGACAGTTGCTTTGGGAGTAAACATTGATGCCATCAAGGTATTTATTGCCCAGTGGTTAGTTTTGTTTTGTTTTTAAGTCATCATAATTGTTAGATTGGTACACTTTGATATCATTTGCAGAATTGTAAGTTTGATTCTGAATTGTACTTTGGAATTGTAACCCTCTGCTAAGTTTTTGTTTCACTGATTCCAGAAAGGCTTGAGGATTTGCCAACACTAGTTCTCAGACAACCCATTCTCATAGATCTATCTTATTAATAGATGATTTAAAGATTCCCAATTGATGTCTCAAATTAGCACTTTGTAGTGGATTATTTGCTATTAAATAATCCTATAGTAAGTGATTTTTTTCCTCTTCAAAGATTTAGTAAAGGAACATTCAGCACAAATCATTTTATTTGCTGTAATTTCTAGTTATGGCACAACTAAGTTAAATAAGAATTTTCTTCTGAATATTTTTATTAGAAAATTACAATAATATAAATGATTGATTTCACTGTTGATTAATGGATACACTGCTAAGGAATATAAACATTGCTGATTAACTTACCCATAAATAATACATAGTGCAATACATTAAATTACCCACAAAAATAAGGAAATAATAAATCTTAGCATTTAACATTATAAAAATATAACTCAATATTAATTTCAAGGTATGTTAATAAAATGGACTTGGTAGTAAAATGAAGTCTATTGTTTGTCATTCTTTAACAGTGAAGTAGATTGATTATAGATTACATGATCAACCCTTAAAAATGATCATTTATCATTTTTTAATTATTAAAAAAATGGCCAACTCATTAGCATTCTTGGCACTGTATTTGTTGCAACATTAAATGAAACTCTTAGGAGGTGATTTTGAAATTCTTCAAAGATGAGGAAAACATTTTAGTATAAACAAAAGCCTAGGGTCAATACATAATGTAGTAAGTATATTGTGCAGGGGATCAAAAGCAAAAATAGACCAATTTGGGGTATATATATTAAAAATAGAGCAGCTGCTACTTATGAGTCTCTGTGTTTGCGTGTGTACCCCGAAAGTAGTATCACATTTATTAGCCAAATTTACAGAATAATTTATTATCTCTTATAATGCTTCAAAAATATAAAACCCAATTTGTTATCATGGGAGAGTAGGTCACTCACTAATTTATACAAAAGTATATGCTAGAGTTAACTTTTCAAAGTGTTACTAAATCCCATCTTTCAAGGCCAACCAGGATGCGTTAGTATGACCACGGAATGAAAGTAGACCCTTTTGTGGTGAATTTGATAGTGGATCAAATTTAGCTAGCTACCTGTGAAACTTACACTTAGAAGTTTAATGTATGAATAGCCATATGTCACATGAACCCACTTTCTGCTCCCTGCATTTATTTTCAAAGCTGAAGGAAAAAAAGAAAATGCTATGAATACATTTTATTATCCCCATTAACAGAAAAATACTGTAATACATTTTTAAACGGGTTCAGTGATTAAATTCCCCCAATCTGTGTATATCTGAAGAAAAGCAATGCTGTCTATTATCTAGTAACATACGTTTCCTGAACAAGTTTTACAGAACAATATTGACATAGACTTACCAACTAATAAAATCTCCCAATGTGATGAAATTTCAGGTGGAAGAGGGAGCAGGATTCCTTCACACCATATAAATATAAATAGGAAAAGGAAGTTGCAGTGTCAAAAATAGTTTTTTCCCCTTTTTTATGGTAAGAATAGAATAATTAAATCATTTTTAAAATACTTTTTAGCAATAGCAATGTTTCTTTGCATGTCTGATATCAAACCAAAGACAAAGTTTTTAATCTTTTTGAAATACTCTGACAGTAGAAGTTAAGATTTTTGGAATTTCATTTACTTTTAACCTTTCTCTATTTTCTTGAGCCATAGGAATCATACAAATGTGTATAATCAGGATATTTTTTTCACATTATCCAGATGTAATTTGGCATCTTGCTATTTTTGCCAAAACTGCTCCCGATGCCAAAATATGAAATGAAGTAAAAACACCAACTAAATGTTTATATTTTGAGTAGTTTTCAGTTGATAACAATGTCCTCTTTCTCATTGTACTTGGTCCCTGAGGAAGCAAGAAGTGCTGGTGAATGTTTTTCTGAAGTAAAAGAGGGTACCAAGTGCTGACCAATGAGATGAAGGAAAGAGAATAAAACTGCACTTAAAAATAAATGTAAAAATGTGATATGGGAAAGAAAATGCTGACTAAAGTCTATCAATAGTTTGTTATTTATGTTAGACAGTGATATAATAAATCCTGCACTTAACAACATAGGGAAGTAAATTTTAACGGTCTTGGTAGAGGGATACTAGGAATTATAACTTAGTGAATTAACTTTAGTTATTCCAAATGCTAGTTATTTCTGTTTTCTAAATTATAAGATAATAAATGTATTTAAGCTCTATGAACAAACCTTAAATATATTCCTTAAATATATTCAATCACAAGTTATATACATATTTAAAAATGATAGAATAATTAGTTGACATGAATGTTCAGCATTTATTTCATGAGATGTATTTAAAGAAAGAGTATTTGAGTTGAGCTTAGATATTATTCTATATCAGTTGCGTCAAGCTTATTTGGTGTACAAATTATTGTCAGATAAAAGGTTTTCATAATTTAAAAGTTGTCTTCCAGCATTCATATTATTGTTCTTTCCTTTAGCATTAACTGCATAAACTGTTTCAAATAGTATTCACTATCTCTGCAAATTTTAGCTGCTAATAAATTTTCCTAACATTTGTTATTTTTGTATAAGATGTTCTCTCTGTTAATTTGGGTTATGACCTCCAAGAGAAATGACTGTAGTGCATTAGTCATTCAGGATGCTTTCTGGTTAATGAGGAGACAACTCATCATAAATATTCCTGAGCTCCTGAATGGCTTCTGACCACTCAAAATTCTTCCAAGAAGATGAAATTTCCATTTGGTGGTTCACCATTTCCAATGGTGAACATAAGGGTGTTTTAATCACAAGGAAAAAGGAAGAGTATGGGAATAACTGTGTTGGAATTATCTTAGCAATGATGGAGAAGTGGAGATCACTGATAAAGTGCACAAATAATATTAAATTCAAAATAATATTAAAAAAATATCACTGGTCATACCAGTGGATTTGCTAGAGTACCAAATCATTGCTCTGAAAATTTTAAAAGGAGGGGAGCACAAATTATTCTAGATTTCCTAAATGTAATGTCTTTTAAGGTCCAAAAGTGTTGATGAAGGAAATTTCCACTTTATAAAATAATTACCCAGAAGATATGTAAAAAAGTGGTAAAATTCAAATATCCCCATTTTATTTCCCCAAAATAAATTATCTCAGAAATAATCATTACAGTCTCAAAAAAATCATTAGATGGAAAATTGATATGGAATTTTGTAATGGATTAATTGGATCAGTAATCTCAGAAAGCCACTGATCATGATGCTTTAGGAAGTACAACATGACATCTAACTGAATCTGAATTAAATATAAGTCTCTGGATCTAGTGGCCAGTTTAATAAGCTTAAAGCAGAGTAACAATTAAATAGCACAAGAATTAATTCAAACCATAATGTGGAAAATTCCAGAGGACAAATGATTGGATATCTTATCAGATTAAAAAAAACAAGTGGACAGAGAGGAAATTATAGACTAAAGAGACTTAAGAAATATACCACTTAAATGTTATGTGTGAATACCATTGGAATGATGATTCTTAATAAATTCTAGGAACACATTTTTAGGACTATCAAGGAAATTTAGAAACCATGGCTGATATTTCAGAAGTATTGTTATTTTTGTCGCAATAATTGTATATTACTTTTGAAAAATTAAATTCCTTCATTAGGGTTGCATTTACTTTAAAATATTCTAGCCAAAAAAAGGCAAAAGACAGGATGGGGGAATGGTGGTGGCGTAAAGAGACAGAGAGCTGGAGAAAGAGACAGGGCAAGACAATATGTGAGATAGGTGAGATACGATTAGGAAAATAAGAACTACTGAGGCTTGCTGAAGTGTACCTGAGAATTCATTATACTGTCTTCTCTATTCTGTGCATATTTGAAAATTTCCATTAAAAATAGTACTATGTTTGGGGCGCCTGGGTGGCTCAGTCGGTTAAGCATCCGACTTCAGCCAGGTCACGATCTCGCAGTCCGGGAGTTCGAGCCCCGCGTCAGGCTCTGGGCTGATGGCTTGGAGCCTGGAGCCTGTTTCCAATTCTGTGTCTCCCTCTCTCTCTGCCCTCCCCCGTTCATGCTCTGTCTCTCTCTGTCCCAAAAATAAATAAAAACGTTGAAAAAAAATTAAAAAAAAATAGTACTATGTTAGTACTTTAAAAACATTTCAAAAAAAGTAAGAAACGAAATTAATTTACAATTGGTTGAGAACAATTATAAGGGAACATTCCCCAGAACCACAAAATAAAGATAATTGAAAATGTTGAAATGCATATGAAGATGCCTCAATAACAGTTTTATCATATTTTTGATAGTTCTGACTATGATATGTAAGAAAAATACTGGCTCTACTGGATTTTTTTTTCCAACAAATTAAATGAGTCCAATGGATGACTTGGTTCTATGAATTCCTGTATGTGGATTCTTTTTCCATAGACCTAGCTGTAACCTTCCCAGCCAGAATGAACCAACCCTGTAGAGTTTGTCATCAAGTGGCTGATCAACCTGCACAGTACACCTGGAGAGAGTCGGGACCTTTCCTTGTCCTCATTTGACAGTTTATAGGGTTCCTTCCAGTGAATATGAGATAATGGAAATACATGGCCATAGAATCAGTGAGGATCAGAGCATCTAATTTACACATATGTTCAGTAATGCACATTTATGATTTCATTTACAGTCTGTGACACACAAGACTCCAAACTCCCTCTCACGAAAGATTATTTTCATTATTTGTATAACATACCTACATCCCAGTGTTTCTGTTTTTGTTTTTGCGGGCAAGTCACTTTGCCTTTACTTTTAAGTTTCACCTACCTTCCAAGGCCTTTTCCTAACTTTTGAACTAGAACAGACCAGGTATGGTAAATAACCTCAGAATCTCAGTGGCTTAATACAGCAGAGGCCCAGCTAGTCTCTGATCCATCCACATACTAGTCACAGGCTGACAAGAGAGTACTCATTGCGGTGACTGAGGGACACAAGGCTCATGGAGCAGCCATCATCTCCAACACTTAACTGTCACCATCACAGAGAGAAAAGAGAGGACTTATCTTTTTTTTTAATGTTCATTTATTTTTGAGAGAGAAAGAGAGAGACAGCACAAGTGGGGAAGGGGCGGAGAGAGAGGGAAACACAGAATCTGAAGCAGAGAATCTGAAGCAGCTTTCAGGCTCTGAGCTGTCAGCACAGAGCCTGACATGGGGCTCAAACTCAAGAACCGTGAGATCATGACCTGAGCTGAAGTCAGACACTTAAACAACTGAGACACCCATGTGCCCCCCAGAGAGGTCTTGTCTTAGAGGGCCTTACACTGGCCACTAAATCCTTGGGCTAGAAGTGACACATTATATGTCATTGGACAGAACTAGTCAGGAAGTACAATCCTATCAAATACCCTGAGAGAATCTGACTATTAGTAACAATCATTTACAATGGCCACACTCATAGCTGCACAACACATACAAATATGTATACATATACCTATGTATATATAGACTCTTTCATTGTGGACCATATTACACATGTCAGTATTTACATTGCTTTTGCATTCTCTGAGAATTGTCTCCTTAACTAAGACTATCTTATGAAATCTCATTGTGAACAAAAGGTAATATTATCTTTTTACAATTTTATATGATGCATTAATTTTTCATTAACATTAGCTAGCATCATATAAAATAAAATCATTTCATAAGAAAGTAAGTAACCATAACAATATTGATTAAGGGTAGTTATTCCCTTAGAAATCATTTAACAGCTACAGGTCATTATATTTTTACAAAAATTATCATTATGTGCCCTTGGATGATGTTGAGATCAAATTCTGCAGGCTATTACATTTTTTCTAATATCCTATGTACCATTTTAGATACTATGCAACAAGGACTTTGATTACCATGGGTGATTATACAATTGCAATTTGAGTTAATTATTACCTGTCATTTACTCTGCACAAAAGGCCATGTCTCCATTGGCAGCTTGGATATCCTTAAATCAACTTCAAAGGCTCTTCTATTCTGGCTGTTTTAAAAGACTCTTGTTTAAGAGCTGATACAGTCTTCTTTTCTATGATTGTTTCAATGTGGATAACCCCATTGTGATAAAACCTCTTTTAAGCCTAGGGATTTTTTACAAGGCCTGGAATCACAGAAATTTATTGTCTACTTTAACAAAACTTAATTGGATATTTGCAAACCCCAGAAAAGAGAAAGAAAATGACAGATATATTTTCAATTTAAAACAGAAACTAAGACACATGAAATTTTTCTAAGCAAAGCAACATTTGCTTCATAATTTACAAATAATCTTTTGGGCCTGGACCAGTCTCTATTACAAATAAGTTCTGGGGTAAGGCAGTGGGAGAGACTGAGAAAGTTCATATCCATGATTCTACTGCTTGATATCTATGTTACATTATTCAAAATTGTTCTTTCCAGTTCTTCATCAATGGCCCTGGAAAAAGCTCTTCTCACACAGAGATACATTATGCTGTTTATCCTTCAAGAAGAACACATTTTTCCTAACTTTTGGGCTGGCAGTTTGCAAACAAACTTCATTTGCCCTCAGGGACTTCCTCAAATGCAGAGAGATTCTTAGAGTTAACCTCCTGGAGGTGGCTCACATCCACCATCAGACAGAGGGAAGATAAAGACTTCCATCTTTCCAGTTACATTCCATGTGGAACACTCCTGATGGTCTAGTTTCACTCTTGAGTTTTCCATGGGGTCAACTGAGGCTGTCACTGGGGCTTGCACAATAGTTGGATCTCTCAATAAATCCAGTCCCTCTTTCCCATGCCCCAAATCAGGGCTGATGCCAAGAGTACTCACTAATAAACATCTGTACCCCAGTCTTTCATCGAATACTTCTTCCCAGTGAACCCAACCTACAACAGTATTGAAGATCACATAAGATAACCTGGTTTTGAGCTTTGATAAAATAAGCACAATGGAAAAGTAAGAGAGATTCTGATAAATCATCTTTTAATATGGTCATTTGTCTTTGCCTGGGTACACATAAAGGAATCATTTTAAACTTCTTCATATAATCTTAAAGGTATTTGTAAAATTTTGAGGTCCATAGTATTTTGGAGGAAATTTTATTTAATTTTCCAATGTTGTTTTGAAATATATTTTTCTATTTCAAAATAACATAACCCTATTTATTAGTAGAGAAGGTGATTTATTTCATTATTAAGTTGAGAGGGTGGATTCATGGCTGTTAATAATACTGTTATCATTTTTCTTCATGCCACATACATACCACCACAAACAAACAACACTACATACACTCTTGAAAAAGTTTCATATTTTGTATTTACAAGAAAATATAATCATTATTTCATAATTAAAAGAAAAATAATAATGGCTCCAAGAAGTGATCCCTAGTGAAGAATAACCCAATATAACTCTAAGGTATGACATTAATAAATACTGAGTTAAATTGTGAGGGATAGACAAGCAATCAACTAGAAGCAATTCATTTATTACCTCAAAAACAAAATCAAGGGCTTTGCCTTTGTACAATTTTTCAGTTCACTTATGCAATTTTGCATATATAATTTTACCACTTGCTCCTACCCCCTGTGTATGATGTCCTCTGGGAATCCTATTTCTGAAAGTGCAGAAGGTTCCAGGTTTGTCATCTTTAAGTTTCTTCTCCCTAAGGCTACCTCTTCATGTTGACAGGTAGGAGAGGTTTTTCACAGTTTTTTGTTTTGTTTTGTTTTTTTCTAGGAGGTTCAGTCTTTTTACTGACACAGAATCCCCATTGACTCAGTGATGGTTAGGCAAGCTGCTGCTTGAATGTTAATATTTTGGTGAAGTGAAATAGTCAAAATGCTATAGTCAAACATACCTGGACTAGAAACCTGCCTTTGCCACTTCTATGAACTTCCACTATCGTATCTATAATGAGGAACCTTATTGTGTCTCTCTTAAAACTGCTATACTGATTAATGACAGGTTTATAAAATTTATACAAAGCATCACCATTTGATATGTACTAGAAAATGTTTACTTTTCCCACTCTGGTCCTTTGTTTCTAGTCTAGTTTACCAGTTTTATTTTTTTTTAATTTTTTTTTTAACGTTTATTTATTTTTGGGACAGAGAGAGACAGAGCATGAACGGGGGAGGGGCAGAGAGAGAGGGAGACACAGAATCGGAAACAGGCTCCAGGCTCTGAGCCATCAGCCCAGAGCCCGACGCGGGGCTCGAACTCACGGACCGCGAGATCGTGACCTGGCTGAAGTCGGACGCTTAACCCACTGTGCCACCCAGGCGCCCCTAGTTTACCAGTTTTAAAATGCTGAATGAATTCTACTACAAGTCCTTTTACCCTATTGCCTTTTATTTGATTGATTGATTGATTTTTTATTTAAATTCAAGTTAGTTAGAATACAGTGTAGACTTTGCTTCAGGTGTAGAACCCAGTGATTCATCTCTTACATATGATACCCAGTGCTCATTCCACAAGTGCCCTCCTTAATGCCCATCACCCATTTAATCGATCACCCCCCCACAAACACACACACACATCTCCTCCAGCAACCCTTAGTTTGTTTTCTGTATTTAAGAGAGGGCATGGTAGAGATGTTTGTCATTGGTTCTGTTACTTGGATATGGTTACTTTCATTCCTTTGAATAAAAAAGGCAATCAGCCCAACATACATTCAACATACAGTGGTGGTCAGGATAGGACAACTGTAATAAAACATCCCCCATCCAGAAAGGTAGAGGTGGGGCAGGGAAGCAGCATTCAGTAAGTAGTTCTTAGCAATTCTGAAATGTAGTTGTGCTTGTGCTGTCCATATTTTGGTTAGGGCCCAATTCCTGGCAGTGATTCTCCTGGCTTTCAATTCTGCCTTCCGTGTTCTCTCTCCCCACCCACCAACGATTCATACATGTGTTTCCACCAAAAGTAGCTCCTGTTTGGAATCAGATAAATTTTTAGACTTTTCTATGCACAGAATTTAGAGATTCAAAAACCTTTTTTTTTTTCGATTTTACTTCTGTCTCCCCTTTTCCATTAAAGCTGCCATTATTCCTTATAAAATGTTGTGCATGTTTTGTAACCTTATACTTAACCCCATTACACAGAATCCACACCTGCAAATGTCCTGAAGATAAGCCTTCCCTACGTTAGACCCCTTCTGTAAGGAAGCGGTGGGACAACGCTTTTAGGAGTTTAGAAGCACTGTTATCTAGCCAAGTGGGTCAATGGGGACAGGCCTTTTTATTCTTAGTAGCCTTTTTGTTGAACTGGGAAGGCTTCTGAGATTTGGTTTCTTGGGTCTTAACAAAGGGCCTTCTAGCCATACTCTGGATTCCCAGAGGTCATGTTTTACTGGCGGTACTCTGGATTTATTTGACATTAGTCCCAAGGACATTTATTACTTTGAAAATGTTTCCCTATCTAGGAAGACTGCCCTACCCCTATACATTTCTTCAAAATTCTCACTGAACCTGAAAACTTTGTTCTTTAAGTGATCAGTCTCCTCCCAAATTTCATCACTGTCAGTGAGCAGAAACCAGGAAATCCTCATAATGAGGCCACTGTTTATTGAATACATTTTCTGTTTTACAGAACATCAATGACAATGTTGCTAAGCTTTCTGCCACCAAATAACAAGGGTCATTCTAATCCCAGCTTCCAGGAATATTTTTTGTCTCATTTTCCTTCAAAATTTCCTGTTGTTGAGACCTGTCAGGCTTCTACCTACTGTGTGGTCCCAAAATCAGTATCACATGGTTTAGGTTTTGCTATGGCAGCACCTCAATCATAGTACCCAGTTCTGTTCCCCCTTTCTTTGATTGTAAAACAAACTAAAATCTTAATTCTTTCTCTGTAGAGTCACAGTGAATCAGGTGGAAGAGAAAGCTATAGACTTTCAGCCATTTTGTTATGCAAAATATGCCAAGAGTTTGAGAGTCCAATTCCTTTTAATGGGTATAGCCGCTTTTTAGGGAGGGAGTGATTGGTGCAACTTCCAGGCAACAACGTTATTACAGAGAAATGAGGAGAGGAAGAGAGTGGGGATGGGAAGATTTTCAAAATAAATGTGCAGTTCAACATGAAACACCCCCAGGACTCTTCCTTTTCTGTGACACACATTTCATTCCTCTGTCTTGGGTTCAGTTTTGGGTTGATTTGTATGCAAACCCTGAAACTGTCTAAAACAATCTTCAATTTATTATTCTGTTTTTATACTTGGTTCCTCAAACCATAAAAATGTAAGGTATTGTTATTCATTATATTAGTTCCCAGGAAAGAACAATTAAAAATCCCCTTAAATCTTAATGCCTTCTGAAAGAAAATATTTTAGAAACTGGCAGAATAAAAAATCCTGAAAAATACATGGAGTAGTAGCATTTATTGAAGAAGAGAAAACTAAATAGAAAGGACAAAATGAGATAGTTAAAAAAAAAGTATAGATATTGACATTATATCTGACAGAGAGATTGAATAAGATGCACATTAAGCAGAAACAGTTGAATTTTTAATTCAAAGTCTATTAAAGACTTAAAAGACCAGATTAAGTATATAGTTGAAGTGAGAATTCAATGGGTAAAGGATTAAATATTTTCAGAGGAGGTAGAAGCTTTAATTGAAGAAGAAAAGTACAGGATAAAAAGTGATGGGCATTAATATGCTGAAGAAGCAAGATTAAATGAGGCATTTTGCTTTTGTTTTTATTTTCATATGGTTGGGGTTTAACTATGAAAGACTGAAGATCAAAAAGGACAGAGTCTCAGGGGAGACCAGAAAAATGCAAATGTGCTCAGCTTCTCTTAATTAGTGATAGTTGAGTCAGGATACCATAAATTAAAAGAATAGGTTACTCATTGTATTCTTTCAAAGAAGTAAACATATTTATTTAACAAACTTTAAAATGGTTTCAGGTCATTTGGAACATGATTCTGTTTTATCCCATTTCAATTAGAGTTTTACCCCTTAAGAGACCCTTCCTCTTGGATTCTGATAAAGGCTTCGTAAATATAGTAATTAGTATATGAGAAATATATGTATATTATTTATTATATAATATATATGATACATGTGTGATATGTATGTCACATACATGCAAAATGTGTATGTGATATATGTATCACAAAGTTCATAAATCAATACAGCTATAGGAGAGATTAGTGTATATAAAAAAGACTTAGGGGCGCCTGGGTGGCTCAGTCGGTTAAGCGTCCGACTTCGGCTCAGGTCATGATCTCGCGGTCCGTGAGTTTGAGCCCAGCGTGGGGCTCTGTGCTGACAGCTCAGAGCCTGGAGCCTGTTTCCGATTCTGTGTCTCCCTCTCTCTCTGACCCTCCCCCGTTCATGCTCTGTCTCTCCCTGTCTCAAAAATAAATAAACGTTAAAAAAAAAAAGACTTAAACAACTTGTTTGCTAATTATAGCAATGCTCAGTGAGCTTTAACTAAACTTTGCTTGATGCTCATGAAACCAAATACTCCTCTTCAAGTTGCCAGTAGGATACCCAGCTGGTAGTGCCCAACAGGAAATTGGAAATGCAGAATTCGTGAGGGAGTGGTTGAGACAGGAGATGTAGATTTGAAAGATATTTTCATAAAGCTGAAAGCTAACACACTGGGAGCAGATGTTTTTGCCACAGAGTATAAAAGAGAAGAGCTTGGCAAAAAGAAATGGGAAATGCTTGCACTTTCTGAAGCATGAGAATAAGAAGGTTTGTACTGTAGATACTAAGTAGAGGAAATGACTGAAATAAGTTGTAATTTTTTTAAACTTAAGAGACTTAGAAATCCACATAGAATATTAAAAACAATATATAGCCAACACTAGCAGTCATACCATCTAGCTTATTTATATTTCACACATATATTTCACAGCATTTACGTATTAATATAGGTAAAAATAAGAAGGAATATTTTGCACAAACTCGATTTATAAAAATGAGATTCTACTTTCTGTATTTTCTGTTTTTTATTTTTTCTTTTTAAAAATATTTAGTCTATTCTGGGATTCACCTAGGTTGATATATATAGATAATGTTTATTTTCCAAGCTAGGTAGTATTCTATTGTCTAAAATAAATCATTATCATTTTATCAGTGGACTTTGGATTCCTTCCTGTGTTTTTCCTAGCATAGACTGTATTTCATGAACGTTCTTTTGCAGGTGTTTCTCAAAAGTTATAAATAGAAACTATTGTATTCACCTTGTATGTGCATCTTCATCTTCAACTTCACATCAAAGTGTCACATAGCTCCCCACTGTGATTATGCAATATTTATCTCACCTAGCAGTGTTTAAGGGTTCCTGTTACTCATTATCTTCCCTGACAGTGTTGCCAGAAATTATACATATTTACTAATTTGATGGATGGGATTTTAATTTTCTCTGATGATTATAATTTTAAAAACATTTATTAGCATTTATTTTTATTCTTCAATGAATGATATTTTGTTTATTTTACTCTGTTTCTTTATATGTACATTTGAAAGAACTTTATGTACTTAGTCTACCTAATAGACTTTTAATTAATTAGAATGCGGCCAAAGGGATTATCAGAATTTTAATGGAATCAAAGATGTAAGTATTTTTATGTATTCACACTTGAATCCCTGTGTATTTTTCAGACATTATTTTATTAGAGCAATTTTAAGTTCACAGTGAAATTGAGAGGAAAGTAAAGAGAATCTCCTACATGAATAGCCATCTCCATTATCAATATCTGCACAAGAGTAGTACAGTTGTTACAATTTATGAACCTATATTCACACATAAATGGCACCCAAAACTCATAGTTTACAGTAGGGTTAATTCTGATATTGTACCTTCTGTAGGTTTAGACAAATATACAGTGACATCTATCCATCATTATTATATCATACTGAGTACTTTAATTGCCCTAAAAATTCTGAGCATTGCCCTACTCGTCCCTTCCTCCCACTTAAATCCTGGAAACCACTTATCTTTTTACTGTCTTCATAATTTTGCTTTTTCCCAGAAAGTTATATGGTTGAAATCATACAGTATGTAGTTTTTCAGATTGGTTATGCCATCTAAGTCTTCTCCTTGACTTTTCATGATTTGGTGGCTCATTTCTTTTTAGCCAAATAATATACCAAATAACATACCAAGTAATATACCAAATATACCAATATACCAAATAATATACCAAATAATATACCAAATAATATTCCATTATCTGTATGTACCAGCTTATTTATATATTCACCTACTGAAGGACATCATGGTTACTTTCAAATTTGGTTAATTATAAATAAAGCTGCTATACACATTCATGTGCAAGTTTTATTTACATAAGTTTTCTATGCCCCTTGACAAATACCAAACAGAATGGTTCCTGGATCATATTTTAAGAGTATGTTTACTTTTATAAGAAACTGTCTTCCAAAGTGGCTGTACCATTTTGTTATTCCCACTGGCAGTGAATGAAAGTTTCTGTTGCTCCACATCCTTATCGGTATTTGGTTTTGTCAGTGTTCTGGATTTTGGCCATTTTAATAGGTTTGTAGGGATAGCTCATTTTTGTTTGAGTTTGCATTTCCCTGATGACGTATGATGTGAAACATCTTTTCATATGCTTATTTGTCATCTTTATATCATCTTTGTTGAGATATCTTTTAAGATTTGTGTCTCATTTTTAAATAAGGTTGCTTGTTTTCTTGTTGTTTTAGGAGGTTTTTGTTTTGTTTTGTTTTGCTTTTATATATATTTTTTATGTTTGGAAAGCAGTCCTATCATGCATGTTTTGCAAATATTTTCTCCACATCTGTGGCTTGTCTTTTTATTTTCTTGCCAGAGGCTCTTGCAGAGCAGACATTTTTAACTGTAACAGGTCCTATTTATCAATTATTTTTTCTTGAATAATATCTTTTGTGTTGTATCTAAAAAGTTATTAATGGATAGTCAGATTATTAACAGTCATCTAGTTTTTCTCCTGTCATTTCATAAAAGCTGTATATATATATTTGCTTTACATTTATGTCTGTGATCCTTTTTGAGGTAATTTGTGTGAAGGATATATTGTTTGTGTTTTTTGCATACACAGATACCTAGTTGTTCCAGTGCAATTTGTTGAAGAGACGATCTTTGTTCCATTGTAATTCCTTTGCTCCTTTGGCAAAGATAAGTTGACCATATTTATGTGGGTCTGTTTGTGGTCTCTACAATCTTTCCCACTCTTCTATTAGTCTGTTCTTTCAACATTACCACATTGTCTGGATACTGAGATTTATAGTAACTTTTTACAACTTTTTTTTTTAATTTATTTTTGGGACAGAGAGAGACAGAGCATGAACGGGGAGGGGCAGAGAGAGAGGGAGACACAGAATCCGAAGCAGGCTCCAGGCTTTGAGCCATCAGCCCAGAGCCCGACGCGGGGCTCGAACTCACGGACCGCGAGATGGTGACCTGGCTGAAGTCGGACGCTTAACCGACTGCGCCACCCAGGCGCCCCTATAGTAACTTTTTAAATGGGAAAGTGTCAAGGGCTCCTGGCTGGCTCAGTTGGAAGGATGTGTAACTCTTGAACTTGGGGTTGTTGAGTTTGAGCCCTTCATTAGGTATAGGGATTACTTAAAAATAAAATCTTAAATAATGGCATAGAGTCAGTCTTCCAACTTTGTTTTTTTTGACTTTGTGTTGGCTATTCTGGATCTTTTGCCTCTCCATATATATTTAAAAATCAGTTTGTTGACATCTACAAAATATCTCAATGGAATGTTTATTGAGATTGCCTTGAATCTATATATCAAGTGGGAAGAACTGACATCTTAACAATATCGAGTGTTTCTGTCCACAGACGGACTATCTCTCCATCTATTTAGATTTGTTTTTCTTTTAACCAAGTTTTATAGTTCTCCTCAGATAGGTTTTATACATAGTTTGTTAGATTTACACTGAAGTATTCATTTTGGGAAGTGCTAATGTAAATGATAATGTGTTTGTTTTTAATTTCAAATTCTACTTGTTCATTGCTGATATAGAGGAATATGACTGACTTTTGTATATTAGCTTTCTTTCTGCAGCCTTGCTATAGCCCTTACTGGTTCCAGGAGTTTCTTTGCCAGTATGTATGTATGTATGTATGTATGTATGTATGTATGTATGTATGTATTTAGAGCAAGCACAAGCAGGGGTGGGACAGAGAGGGAGACACAGAATCTGAAGCAGGTTCTGGGATGTGAGCTGTCAGCACAGAGCCCCATGCAGGGCTCAAACGCACAAGCCAGGAGATCATGACCTGAGCCAAGGTTGGACGCTTAACTGACTGAGCCACCCAGATTCCCCTGGTTTGTTTTGTTTTTAAGATTTCTTACACAGATGATCATGCTATCTGCAAACAAAGACAGTTTTTCTTCCTTCCCAAACTGTAAAATTTTCATTTCTTTTTTTTTTGTCTCATTGTATTAGGAAGGATTTAAAGTATGATGTTGAACCAGAGTCATGAAAAAAGACATACTTGCCTTGTTCCTTATGTTAGTGGGAAAGCTTTTAGTTTCTCACCATTAAGTATGATGTTAGCTACAGTTTTTTTGTAGATATTCTTTATCAAGTTTAAGACCTTATCCTCCGTTTTTAGTTTACTGAGAGTTTTTATTATAAATAGTTTTTGGATTTTTTCAAATGCTTTTTCTGCATCTTTTGATGAGGTTTTTATTCTTTAGCTTTTTGAGATGAATGACATTAATTTTTAAATGCTGAAAAGCCTTGCATACCTGGAATAAGTCCCATTTGGTCATGGTATACACTTATTTTTATATATAGAAATAAATTTACTATTCTCTTGAAGATTTTTATATCTGTGTTCATGAGAGATTTAGATCTATGAGGTTTTGTTTCGTTTTGTTTTTTTGTTATGCTCTTGTCTTGTTTTGACCGTATCTTGTCTTTGTTATGATCTTGCCTCATAGAATGAGTTAGGAAGTATTCCCTCTACTTCTATCTTCTAAAAGAGACTATGGAGAATTGGTAATAATTTATGCCATAATATTTAATATAATTCACCAGTAATTCAGTCTTTGCTTGGTACTTTATGTTTTTGAAGGTTATTAATTATTTATTCAACTTATTTAATAAATATAGGCCTGTTCAGATTGTGTGTTTCTTCTTATGTGCATTTGGAAAAGTATGTCTTTCAAGGATCTGGTTCATTTAATGTAGATTATCAAATATTGTGGCATAGAGTTTTTCATAGTACTCTTGTGTCCTTTCAGTTCACACTAGATGTGTGGTGATCTCCCTGTTTGATTTCTGATATTAGTAATTTTTCGTCCTTTCTTTTTTTTTCAGTCTAACCAGAGGTTCACTGATTTTATTGATCTCTTCAAAGAACAAGCTTTTGGTTTCATTTTCCATATAGACTCCCTGTTTTCATTTTTATCGATACTTTCTCTTATTAATTTTTTTCTGCTTCCTTTAGATTTAATTTATTCTACTTTTTCTAGTTTCCTAAAATGGAAGCTAAGATGATTGATTTTATATATTCTTTTCTGTTACATGCATTCAATTTTGTCAATTTCCCTCTAAGTACTGCTTTTGCTTCATACAATAAGTTTTGATAAATTGTGTTTTCAGTTTCATTTAGTTCAAAATATTTTTTTTTATAATTTCTCTTAAGATTTATTCAACCCATGTGTTATTTAGAAGTGCATTGTTTAATCTCCACATATTTTGGGATTTTCTGGTTAACTTTCTGTTATCAATTGTTTAATTCTGCGATAGTCTGAGATGGACACTAAATTTCTATTGTTTTTTAAATTTCTTAAGATTTATTTATGTCCCACAATGTGTGGTCTTTTTTGGTGACTATTTCAGTGAACTTGAGAAGAATGAGTATTCTGCTGTTAGTTAAAGTACCTTGTAGATGTTGATTGTATGCAGTTGACCGATGGTGTTGAGTTCAACTCTGTTCTCGTGGTTTTATGTCTGCCGGATCTGTCTGTTTCTGATAGAGAGGTATTGAAGGGTCCAACTATGATAGTGGATTTATCTGTCTCTCTTTTCAGTTTAATGAGTTTTTGCTTCCAAGTTTGATGCTCTTCTAAGCAAATACACGTTCAGGATTGTTGTATCTTCTGGGAGAATTGATCATTTTATCATCATGCAATGCTCTTCTGTATCCCTGAAAATTTTCTTACTTTTAAGTCTGCTTTGTCTGAAATTAATATAGCTATCTTAGCTTTGTTTTCATTAGTGTTAGCATGATATCATGGTATAGTTCTCTCCACTCACTTACTTTTAATCTACAGGTTTCTTTTTATGTAATGTGGGCTTCTTGTAGAGAACAAATAGTTGGGCCTTGTTTACTGATCCACTCTGAAAATCTCTTTTATTTGATGCCTTTATACCATTGACGTTCAAAGTAATTATTGTTGTAGTTGGATTAATATCTATCATGTTTATTAATGTTGTCTATTTGTTACCTTCATTCTTTGTTTCTATTTATTATCCACTCATTTTCTGCATTTTGTGGTTTTTAACTGAGCATTTTACGATTCATTTTCACTCATTTTTTGGCATTCCAATTATACTTCTTTTCTTCTTTTGGCTTTGTAATATGCATTTAACGCTAATCCATCTCTACTTTCAAAAAACACTGTACCATTTGATGGATAGTGTGAGGGCCTTATAATAACAAAATAATCAAATTGCTCCCTCCTGTGCTTTGAATCATTACTGTCATTTATTTCACTTTATATAAATATACATGGACATATGTAGATGTGTATATAATACATAGATATGTGTACATAGTTATGTGAATATACATGAGCATACATAATGGAATAAACTGTAGCTATTATTATTTTGAACAAAGTTTTATCTCTTAGGTCAATTAAGAAAAATAAGAGTTTTTCTTTTACCTTCATTTATTCCTCTTTTGATGCTCTTTTTTTTTTCCTTTTATTTTCCATGTGTCTGACCTGTGTTATTTTACTTCTTTCTAGAGAATTTCTTTTAGTATTTCTTGCACGACAAGTTACTGGCAATAAATACCTCAACTATTATTTTCTCTCCTAGGAAAGTCTTATTTCTCCTTCATTTTTAATGGACAATTTTGCAAGGTACAGAATTTTAATCTGTTCCCTCCATTCCCTCACAGTTTACATATTTTACTGCACTCTTCTTGCTTGAAGGTTCTGAGGAGAAATCATATGTAATTCTTATTTTTGCTTCTCTATTGGTAGATTTCCCCCCACCATTCCAGCTTCTTTCAGTATCTTTACTTTATCTTTGATTTTCTGCAGTTGAAAATTATGCTTACATGGAGTTTGTTAGGTATTTACCTTGATAGGTATTCTAAGAGCTTGCTGGTTCTGAAGACTGGTATCTGACACTAATTTTACTGTTTCAAATATTTCTTCAATTCCTTTCTTCTGGTTCAGGTATTTCCATTATGCATGTGGTATACCTTTGTAGTTGTCCAAAATTCTTGGGTATTATTTTTTTTCTCTCTTTTTTTTTTTTTTTTTTTTTTTTTGAGAGAGAGTGTGATCAGGGGAGGAGCAGAGAGAGAAGGAGATGGAGAATCCCAAGCAGGCTCTGTGTGGTCCGCACAAAGAGCCCAACGTGGGGCTGGAACTCGTGAAACTGTGAGATCATGACCTGAGCCAAAATTAAGAGTGGGACACTTAACCAACTGAGCCACCAGGTGGCCCTCTCTTTTCTTTTCTTCTCACCCTTGTTTACTTTGCTTTTTGGTTTTGAAGATTTCTGTTGAAATATCCTCAAGCTCAGACATTTTATTCTCAGCTTTATCCAGTTTACTAATATGTCTATCAAAGGCCATTTACCATTTCTGATGCAGTGTTTTTGATCTCTGGTATTTCTTTTTGGTTCCTAGGATTTTTATCTCTCCACATACATTGCCTATCTACTCTTGTATGCTGCCTACTTTACCAGTTACAGCCCTTATTATAGAAATTGTATTCATTTTATTTATTTATTTAAATTAAAAACAAATGTTTAATCTTTATTTTTGAGAAAGAGAAAGAGTGTGAGGAACTCTCTGGGGAGAAACAGAGAGAGAGAGAGAGAGAGAGAGAGAGAGAGAGAATCCAAAGCAGACTCCAGGCTCTGAGCTGTCAGCACAGAGCCCAATGTGGGGCTTGAACTCACAAACCGTGAGATCATGTACTGAGACCAAGTGAGACGCTTAACCAACTGAGCCACCCAGGCGCCCTAGTAATTGTAATCATTTTAAATTCTCTCTCTCTCTGTCTCTCTCTCTCTCTTTTTTTTTTTTTTTTAAGTAAGCTCTATGTCCAACATGGGGCTTGAACTCACTACCCTGAGATCAAGTGTCACATGTTTTACCAACTGAGCCAGCCAGAGGCCCCTTTTTAAATTTTTTTAAGTTTTTTAAAATTTTTGGTCTGATAATTCCATCATCCCTACCATGTCTAGTTCTAATTTTTTTTTAATGTTTATTTATTTTTGAGAGAAAGAGTGAGACAGAGTGTGAGAGCCAGAGAGAGGGAGGCACAGAATCGGAAGCAGACTTCAGGCTCTGAGCCCTCAGCACAGAGCCCCTCGTGGGGCTCCAACCACGAACTGTGAGAACATGACGTGAGCCTGAGTTGGAGGCTCAACTACTGGGCCACCCAGGTGCCCCCCTACCATGTCTAGTTCTGATGTTTACTCTGTCTCTTCAAACTGTGTGTTTTTGCCTGTCAGTGTGCCTTGTAACTGAGGTTATAGCCTTATTATAGCCAAATACAATGTGCTGGGAAAATGGAACTGCTGTGAATAGACCTTTAGTAACGTGGTGGTGAGATGTGCCGGGAGGAAAGCATTCCATAGTATATAACTACCTTTCCGTCTTTTAGTAAGCCTATGCCTCTGAACTGTGCACTTTGCAAATGTTTCTCAGATTTTCTCCCCCTTATTTTGGGAGAGGTTGGCTAGGGGAGGCATTTACTTTTCCCATTTAGATGGCTAAAGCTAGCTGGGGTTATGTATTTCTCTTCCTTCAGGTCAGTGAGGCTTTGATAAATCCCAAGCAGGTTAGGATCTGGTTAAGTAGTTTTTTTTTGTTTTTTGTTTGTTTTTGTTTTTGTTTTTGTTTTTGGCCCCTGAGGGTGGGCCTTTTTAAGAACAGAGTGCTTTGATGTATTTCAAAATGGCTCCTTTTCCCCTCCTCTGACAGAAGCATTTGGAGATTTTTTTCTTGTTACTTATTGGTCAAGGTCCTGGAAGCAAAACCTATAAAAGTGTGAAGCTTACCTATGACTGGGTTCCCCCTGTAGTTTTTGTTTTTGTTTTTGCTTTTTTCTTTGTTTAAGTTTATTCATTTATTTTGAGAGAGAGCAAGAACAGGAGCAGGGAGGGGCAGAGAAAGAGGAAGAGAGAGAATCCCAAGCAGGTTCTGTCTGTCAGTGCAGAGCCAGACACAGGGCTCTATCCCACAAACCCTGAGATAGTGAGCTGAGCTGAAGTCAAAGAGAGTCTGATGCTTAACTGACTGAGCCACCCAGGTGCCCCATTCCCTGTAGTTTTTAGCTCTCAGACTTGTCCACACTGAGCCTCCAGCAAGTCATCAGTTCTGGTTCAGGTTTTCCTGTTCCAGCACTGGTTCCAGCAGTTCTGCTCTAGTATATTGTGATTCTCTGTATCATTCTATTTTTTCCTTCCAGTTTTTGGGGCAACAGTTTACCCTGTGATTTCAGTTCTTACATGGATCTAAAAAGAGTTGATCTTTCATTTTTTTTACCTTTGTACTCAGTGATAGGAAAGAGCAGTCATTCCAGGTTCTTTATGTATGGAACCAGAAACCAAAGTCATACCCTTGTGTTTTATTTAGGAAATACATCCCTAACCCACTGGCATATATGTATTCCTTCATATTTGTTTCTGCAATATTTAAAGTTTTGCTTTTCACATCTTATTTTTCAGCTCTTTTAAAATCTCAAAATACTTTTCTGATGGATAGCTACTGGTTAAGTATTATAGCTTTTCTTTTTTCTTTTTTTTTTTTTTTTATCCATACAGCTGACCAACTTCTACAGCTCTTTTGGCATTTATTCATCATGTGTTAGTGATTTTCATAAAATATATCTCTAAGTAGACATGTGTATCTTCTATGGAGCACTTAATTCTCTTGTTGACTGTAATTTGTTGACTATTTGTTTGTAATCCTATGTGTATTTATTATAAGTCTATAAAAAGATTGATATCTGGTACAGCAATCTTTCACTTTGCCCCTCCTTAAAAGTGTCCTAATATCTTGGACACTTATTCTTCTGTATAGAATTTGGAATCAAAATGCAAAATTTTGTGAAGAATGCTATTGACATTTTCATTGAAACTGAATCAAATTTAAAGATGAATGTAGAAGTGCTGATATCTTAATGACATTTATTCTTCCTAATAAACATGTTATAGCTGTCAATTTAGTTAAGCCTGCTGTAGTCACTCAATAACGTAGAATTCTCTCCTTTATTGTTTTACATAAACCTGATCTGTCTTCATTTATTTCTTTAGTTCACAAATATACATATAAATGTATATATGAGATTATATCTGTATCTAAGAGTAGAATGTATATATGAAACTATATATACACATACACTTTGGAGAGTAAAATAACATAAATTGCATCCAATTTTTCTCCTTTGCTCCTGAAAAGTTTTGAGTTAGGACAATGTTTTCATCAACGTAGGTAAGAGTCATTCTCTTTAGCATGGAGAAGATAATGAGGATGACAGGTCAAAAGTTAACACAAGATACTTGGAATTTCTGAAAGCTCTGAATTAAGTCATCACATAAGAGAATTATTATAATTTTCTTTTCTTCCTTCCACCTCCTTCCTTCCTTCTTTCCTTCTTTCTTTCTTCCTATTTTCCTTTTCTAGTTCAAGTAATTTCCAGGTTATCTGATAAATTTACAGGCATGAGGCAAATTCAACAATGCTTGTAATCGTTTTACTACTTGCAAGGAAATAAATGGCTGTCTTTAAAATTCTACAGCTTTGTAAAACAGACGACATTTATTTTAAAATTATTAGTTAAATTTGAAGCCATCACTAGTGTGAAGTTTTAGTCTAAGGCAGTGATTGGCAAACAGTGGGTCACAGGCCAAGTGTCCCTTCTGGAAGAGTGAATCCAGCTATGCTATTTATTTACATGTTGTCTATGACTCTTTTTATCCTATAACAGCATGGTTGAGTAGTAGCAACAGACTCTGTTTCCCCTACAAGCCAAAAATACTTTCTGTGCCTTTACAGTAATAGTTTGCTAACCCATACAGTCTAAAAGAAACTCACGACTCTACTGTGTATGTAATTTTGTAAAAGGAGAGAGAGAGATTTACACACTTTATTTAAACCAATCTTGAAAAATAGTAAACATGGACTGACTGTGGTTTAAGACCTACAACTACCTATATCCATTTTTAATATTTAATATTAATATTTAATAATTACATTTAATATTTATTTTACATACAACACCGGGGCTTATCACAAGTGCCCTCTTTCATCCCCATCACCTATTTCCGCCCCCCCCACCTCCCATCTGGTAACCATCAGTTTGTTGTCTAGAGTTGAGAGTCTGTTTCTTGGCTTGACTCTGTCTCTATTTTCCCTGTGCTCCTTTGTTTTGTTTTCTTAAATTCCACACATGAGTGAAATCATATGTTATTTGTCTTTCTCTGACTGATTTCATTTCACTTAGCATAATATCGTCTAGCTTCATCCATGTCATTGCAAATGGCAAGATTTCATTCTTTTTTTTTTTTTATGGCTGAGTATTAAAAATCCTAGAGAAGAACACAGGCAGTAACCTCTTGACATCAGACATAACAATTTCTTTCTAGATAGGTCTCCTGAGGTAAGGGAAACAAAAGCAAAACCAAACTATTGGGACTTCATCAAAATAAAAATCTTCTGCACAGCAAAGGAAACAACCAACAAAACTAAAAGACATCTACTGGATGAGAGAAGTTATTTACGGATAAAGGGTTACTATCCAAAATACATAAAGAACATAAAATATAAACCCCCACAAAAAGAATAATTCAATTAAAAAATTGGCTAAAGACATGAATAGACCTTTTTTCTTTTTTTTCCAAAGAAGACCTATAGATGGCCAATAGACACATGAAAAGGTGCTTAGCATAAGTCATCATCAGGGAAATGAAAATCAAAACTACAATAGCTATCACCTCACACCTGTCAGAATAAAAGCAAACTAAACTAAAATCAACAACACAGGAATCAATAGTTGCTGGCAAGGATGTGGAGAAAGGGGAATCTTCTTGCCCCGTGGTGGGAATGTAAACTGGTGCAGCTACTTTGGAGAGCAGTAAGGAGTTTCCTCAAAAAATTAAACATAGACCTACCCTATGACCTAGAGATTGCATTAGTAGGTATTTATCCAAAGAATACAAAAATATTAATTCAAATGAATACATGGACCCTAACGTTTATAGCAGCATTATCTACATTCCTCCATCCTTTTGATAGAAACAGGACACGTGTTCTTGCACTATTTTGGTTTGCTTTACTGTCCCACGTGGCTCTCAGCTCTTTTATAATCTAAATAACTATTTCTTCATATTTCATTTGTTTTAAGCGCAATCCCTTCTGTGTATTCTGTTTTGAAAACAGGTATTTTATACACTTTGGAAAAATATGCTCAGAATTATTTTGAAACAGTTTGCTTCTGGAGGAGATATTGGCTGAATGCAAGGCAAAAGGTGGCTGGAGTTGACAATGAATGATTGTTTAGGAGGCCATACCATTCTTGTTTGAAGTTATTGTTTCTCATCATTGTGAATATATCATTCCTTTCCCCAATTACTAAGAGGTCTACTGTTAATCTTACTGACATTTTGCCATGTCTTCCTTTTGAGATATTTGGTTTTCTTTAGTTTCTGTAGTTTCTCTACAATATTTATAAGTGAGTTCCTCCTAATCCTAATTGTGAGAAGTATGTTTTCTGAATCTAAACATTCATGTAATTAATTACATAAAGTCCCATCAGTCACATTCACTCACTTATTTATTCACAATCTCTACTCACAGCAAAGGGCAGAGAACTGAAATAATCATACAGCTCAGCTGAACATTTATTATTCTCTTTGGTTATGTAAGTCTTCTTTCTGGTTTTATCTTGTTTTATTTATCCCTTTTTATCTATATTTTCTACTCACATTTTCCTCTCTCTAAAACAAAAACAAAAAAACTTTTAATATGTGTGATATTTTTGTACATGTTTTGCCACAATTACATAGATTCTTTATGTGTATGACATTTTTGTCTATAGAAATGGTATTATAGAGACTTAATTTTTTTTCACTGGGCACTTTGTTTCCTATTACTTATATGTGTGGTACAACTAAAATGTTTCTTTCACCTGCTTCATAATATTCTATGGTAAGTTTTATATATATACTGAAACTTTCTTATACAATCTCCCTATGACTGTCTTCATCTAGTAATGACTATACATATTGTTCCATTGAATATTCATACCATGGTCTCCTTGTGGACATCTTTTTAAAATTGTACACCCAGAATTAAATTATTGCCAGGTTGCTTTCCAGAATGTTACATCAGGCAGCACTGCCACCAACAGTGCATGACCCTTTCTATATCCCTATATCTTAAAAAACAAAAACAAAAACAAAAACAAAAAAACAGCATAATCAGGTTTTCAAATATTTGCAAGGGCAAAATATGTTGAGTGCTATTTTATTATTGCTTCAATTTATATTTTTAAATTAATTAATTAGAGATGGGGTCCCTGGGTGGCTCAGTCAGTTAAGCATCTGACTCTTGATTTCAGCTCAGATCATGATCTTTTGATTCATGGAATCAAGCCCCGCCTTGGGCTCTGCACTGACAGTGTGGAATCTGCTTGGGATTCTCTTTCTTCCTCTCTCTCTGCCTCTCTTCCCACCTTCTCTCATAAATAAATAAACACTTAAAAATTAATTAATGAGTCAGAGAAATTTTCCCATCTCTATAATTCCTTTTCTGCTAATTTCTCACTCATAATATTGTCTTTTGATATTGTCTTTTTCTTGTTAATATGCTCATCTTTAATCATATGTGTTGTCAGGAAAATGTATGTCTAAAGATAAAACTTATCCTTGTGGTTCAGGCATTGGCATTTAGATAGAAGGCAGATTCATAAGCAGATTCAAATGTTATTTCAAAAACCTAAATAATAATAGAAGTGTATATATTAAATATAAATATATAGTTTGTAAATATAAAATATATTCTTTCTGTTTCGTTTGAACTTTACTGTGTCTTAGTTTTATGGAGCTATTACTAATCTCACAATGTGGGGAGGAGGAACTATAACTGGTAAAGAAAAATGATGGTAATTGCACTTAGTAAATATTGTGATGGTAATTCTCATTTTATAGGCTTATGAAAACATAGCTAGCAGGAAATACTTAAAAATTACATGCACACACATACACTCATCCATGCACACAGAGAATATTTAATAGTTATTTTATTTTATTTTATTTTCATCTTTTAAAAACAATTTGTAGTGTGGGTAGTGTTTCTAAATTTAAATACTAAAAAAGCAACTATCACATTGCTACTAATCTAGAGATGAGCATATGATGACAAATTCAGCAAATTAGTACTGAGATGTGTTAAAGAGTTGTTCAGAGCAATATACTATTATAAATTTAGAGGTAACATGAACATATTTTAAAAATCAATCTCTGTCTCTGTTTTCATTTTGAAGTGCTTTTATGAATCATAAATTTATGTTTAAATTACATTTTTTTTCTCTTTGATGGAATTTTTTAATCCCATACAATTCTGTGGATAATGGACTACACATGCTTCTAGGGTGAACACTGAGAACTATTTATTAACTTACACATTGGCAAAGATCATGTTCTCTTAATTACTGTTTCTGGCAGAAAGCAAATCTTAGGATACGTTGCACTCCTGCACTTTTTAAAACAGGTAAAAACTATGAAGTTTGTGTACTACAAATGCCATTTTAAAATTGCATTCATCTGTAAAACTCAACGTTTTACTTGGTATTCAGTGTTTTCAGTAATAACTGTGAAAACAATTATGAGACAATTATTCTATAGTACTTTCCAAGTGCTATTTCTGTATCGCATATATTCCTTTTTAGGTAGATTTTATATCGATTTGTTCTCCTCTTCAGCTTGAAGCAAGTTTGAGAGAAGGTAACTGCATTATCTACCCAAAATTGAACCATTAATACAACATGAAAAAGGAATACAGGAAAATTTTGGCTAAGAGTAAGATGTGAAATCTGGAGAATATTGAATGCCTTATTAGGCAAATAGTTGGGCCCCATTGTTCTTTTTGACATTATATTTTCCAAGTATCCATGTTTCTCACAGTTGAATATATATTTTCAGATTTATTCAAAAGGCAAATGTAAAATTTTAGATTTAATGTCAGAAGTATTTATTTATTTACTCTTATGTATTAGTGAGTATTTAGACAGCTGGTGATAATCGTATTTGCAATAGATTTATAAATATACCTAAATTATTTGTCATATGTACTAATAAAATAAGAATCCTTTGTGCTGTTAAATGCTTCAAATAATTCATTACTTCAAACACAACACAGGCATGGCAATTTAAAAGTAGAACAGCAAAAAAAATGTTTAAAAAAACATGGAAAGACATGAAATATTTTCATTTTCCATAATATATAACCTTCATAATGTAAAATTTGTTCATTTGTGTCAATATCAACTAAATAATTCTGCTAATATGCATATTCATGATCGATTAAGTTGATCTGTATACTCATAAGCATGAAGAAAAGAAAATTTAATCTGATTTATAATCCCATCACTTACATATTGAGATAACTTGGGCAATTCAGTCAACTTCTCTGAGCTCCCAGGATTCTGAATGAAAGAGAACACACAGTCAACAAGCACCTACAACCCAATAAAAACTTAATGCTAATTCGTAACTTACATATGTATCTTAGAACCTGTCTAGTCAGGTAGATTACAGAAATGGGAGGGGTAGAAGTGAGAGAGGAAGAGATAATAGAGAGACACATACATGGAAAATAGAGAAGGAAAACGGAGAGGAAAGGATGAATGTGAATGAAGAAAATATTGAAAAAATGAAAAACATGGATCACATGAGAGTCCAGTTATCCAAACAGCTACCTAAATGAGTAAAGCAGGTCTGCCTCACCGTGTCCACTAAGGGACAGAAAGAAAGAGGCTTACTTCAAGAAAACAATTGCTTGTCCCCAAGACTAGCTATAAGCTGATGTAGGACAGAATAGCTGTGTCATATGGTAGGTGTATGTTTAACATTTTAACAAACTGACAATTTCCAAGGAGGTGGAACTATTTACATTCATTGTGGTTTTAATTTACATTTCCCTATTGACTAATGATACTGAGGATGTTTCATGTATTTACCATCTGTGTATTTTTGTACAAAAGTATTGGCTCAGAACTTCTGTCTATAATCTTGTTTTAAGTTTTATTTATTTTTTAATTTTTAACATTTATTTTTGACAGAGAGCACTAGTGGGGGAGGGGCAGAGAGAGAGAGAGAGAGAGAGAGAGAGAGAGACAGACAGACAGACAGACAGAATCTGAAGCAGGCTCCAGGCTCTGAGCTGTCAGCACAGAGCCTGACATGGGACTCGAACTCACCATGAGATCATGACCTGAGCTGAAATCAGACGCTTAACTGACTGAGCCA
This sequence comes from Felis catus, assembly GCF_018350175.1. Lineage (NCBI taxonomy): Eukaryota > Metazoa > Chordata > Mammalia > Carnivora > Felidae > Felis > Felis catus. The sequence goes on from NC_058372.1 coordinate 59,698,562, forward strand.
CCCAGGTGCCCCTGTTTGTTTAAGTTTTGAGAGTTCATTATATATTCTGGATAGAAATTTTGTTTTTAGATATACTATAGATCTCCCAGTCTGGGACTTTTATTTTCATTCTTTTAATAATGCCTTTTGAATGAAGCTTCTTAAATCTTAATTTTGATTAACTACTTTTTAAAAATTTTCTTTTATGGATCATGCTTTTGGAATTGTACCTATTTTTGCCACCATCCAAATATTTTTCCCCTATGTTTCCTTGTAAAACATTTTTTTGGGGGGGTTTAGGCTTTACATTTTGATCTCTAACCCATTTTCATATAATTTTTGTTAAGCTTGACATATGGGTTAAAGATTTTTTAAAGCATATAGATATCTATTCTGACACCATTTGTTGAAAAGATTATTTTTATCCACTGAATTTTTGCCTGTTGTACCTTCATCAAAAATCAACTGCGTATATATTCATGGGTATATTTCTAGACTCTCTAGGATGTCCTATCGATTAATTCATATGATCTTGATCCCAATAGGACACTCTATTGATAACTGTAGCATTATAGTAATGTTTAAAGTAAGAAGTAGAAGTCCTTCAACTTTGTTTTTTATAAACGTTGTTTTAGATATCCTAGGTCTTTGCATTTTCATATGAATTTTAAAATTATGTTGTTAATTTCTGCCAGAAAAAAGGCTGACATTTTGACATTTTGTAAACTCTGTAGATTGATTTGGGAACTGACATTAACCATGTTATGAACATGGTGTATATCTCATACTAATTTAGTCTGACAATCTCTGCCCTTTCAATGAGTTACTTACACCATTGAGTTTATTGTTCTTTTTAATATGGTTAGGTTTATATCTTGCATGTTGCTATTTCTTTTTATTTGTCCTTTCCTTTTTATGTCCTTTTTCTCCTCTTTATGGCCTACTTTTGGATTAGTTGCATATTTTTATTATTCCATATTATCTCCTTTGATGACTAATTAACTATAATTTTGTTTTATTATTTAAGTGGTTTTAGGATTTCTCATATACCTCTGTAATTTATCAGTCTGCCTGTAAACCATATTATATGAGTTAGGATTCTTACATTACATTTAATGTTCTCCCCTCCTGGTTTTGTGCTATGAGTGACATACATTTTAGTGCTAAATATATTTTAAACACATAAAACATTGATTTTATTATTGTTTAAATGTAAATTTTTATTTAAAGAAATTCAAACAATAAGCCAAAAATTCTTTATATTTACACTTTAGGTATCATTTCTGGTAAACAATACCATTTTGTTTTGGAAGCACTAAGTTCAGTTCCGAGATAGCAGTTTGCCTACAGAACAAGTCTTTCTTTAACATTGCATATTTCACCTGGCCTTGCTCAGGTTTCAGTTGATTTTTCTTGTGTTATTGGATCTTGGATATATATTTACCTTATTTTTTCTTAACTCAAGTAGTATCTTTGAAACTTTGTAGTTGTTGTATTGGGGAATTGGATATTTTGTTTGTTTGTTTCGGTTGGGAGCATTTTGTTTTGTTTTGTTTTGTTTTGATCGTTAGTTTATTTTAAGATCTAGTTCAATTATACTCAGGAAATACATAACGTTAAAAGCAAAACACAAGCAGAATTTGCAGTTGTATAATTTTCCCTTTATACTTAAACTTTATAAATCTCCTAAATTCTGCATTATGTTTGTATAAATTTAAATGGTTTGCCATAACATATTTGTGCTTTCAGTTTCTGCAAGTCATAGTATTTCACGTTTGTCAAACAAATGCATTTTTATATGCATTGTCGCCTCCACCACTAATTCACTTATTTTATATATTTTTTATATTTATATATATTTTGTTATTTTTTAACGTTTATTTATTTTTGAGATAGAGCATGATTGGAGGAGGGGCAGAGAGAGAGGAAGACACAGATTCTGAAGCAGGCTCCGGGCTCTGAGCTGTCAGCACAGGGCCCAATGTAGGGCTCGAGCTCACAAGCTGAGAGATCATGACCTGAGCAGAAGTTGTACGCTTAACCAAATGAGTCACCCAGGCGCCCCCTAATTTACTTATTTTAATTCTAAGCTACTCTTTATTTTAGTAGGTGAATCATAATATATATAATCATCTAAAATAGATGTCCAATTTTATTGTTTAATCCTGCATTTTTACTGCTTCCTTCCTCTTTGCTGTATTTAATATTGTCTGTATTTTATTTTCGTGCTTTATCCCTTAAAAAGCTAGAATACTTATATCCCATGAATTACTGATTTAAGCTCTCATAGAATATATCTAGTGTCTTCAAATATTTCTTTAAAATACCTAGCATATTTTAAGTTCTTATAAGTGTTTGTCATCTAATATGATTATAACTATCATTATTAGTAGTTTCAATATTAAGGCACTTTCATAATTTGCCTGTAAGACTATTAAATCTTCCGTATGAATCTGTACATGTTAAGCTGAGTTTCAGAAGCTTTAGATCAATTAATCACAGACATGAGGCTATATGATGCTTTTTAATATCATAGAGTCTTATATTGTATAACTATAAAAACATTTTATTTCTTAAAAATATATAGAATATTTTATAAAACATTTATAAGAAATAAAGACCACATTATAGCATTTTAATATACACTTTAATATTTAATATACCATTCACCTTGATACACTAGCATATTCTTTTATAGGAGGAGAGAGTAATCTTTGTTGTAGACTTTTCCATAGATGATTGCCTTTTCTGAAATTTTAGAAACATTCTCTTGCATAGTCCTATGATTCAGACAGTGATAATGTTTTAAAATATCTACATGTAGTAAAAGGTAACTGAAGAAGAAAAATAGATATACAAATGAACGGACATGACATCCAATTGCATTGGAAATTGTTTTAAAATATATAACTTTAGGGGTACTTGAGTGGCTCAGTAGGTTAAGCATCTGACTCTTGATTTGGGGTCAGGTCTAGGTCTCATAGTTCGTGAGTTCAAGCCCTGCATCAAGCTCTGTGCTGACAGAGCAGAGCCTGCTTGGGATTCTCTTTCTCTCTCTCTCTCCATTCCTTCTTCTCTCTCTCTATCTCTCTCTCTCTCTTTCAAAATAAATAAGTAAACATTTAAGAAAATGAAAACTGTTATTAATCTAAATTTCTCTAAGAATAATACACTTTTACAGATTGAAAGGTGAATATTTTCTTAATATTATTTTTTAATATTAGATTATTTATAAAATAGAGCTATTTAATATCCTTGCACAAATTTATAACCTTTTACTGGTTTAATATCATAAGTTTATAATTTAAAGATAGAAGCTGAAAAAATTTATGAGTAAGTGAAACCACTATTATGACACAGAATTCATTGTCACAAAAGGTATATTTGCTTATGTTAGTGTGCTGTGATATAGAAATCCTTTAGCATTATTGTATTAATAGCTCCAGACTTTGGAAGCCTCACTGCACTGATGAATGAATGACTGAATTTCTCAACTTTAAAGCCTTCTTGGAAGTCATACTCATCATACTCCAGAAGTATAAAGTATTATTTGAGATTTTAGACTCATAATTTCTGGAAGAGAGTGTGAAATATAATTTCTTAATAGAAACTGTTTGGTATTTCTTGTGTATCACCCAATGCAGTAGTCATATGGCTTTTAGTCATAAGACTCTGATATTACATGGAAGGAAATATTGGAAGGAACACTTTCCAAATATACCAGATGCCATAGTTGAAAGTAGTCTTCATTTTCACATAGTAATATTCCTTAAGTATTTATACTGAAATGTTTATTCTGCTATTCTTTTTAGGCTCATGTTAATTTATTCTCAGATCACTTTATGAGAATAATCATACTATTTCATTCTTATTGTAAGTATTTCTTTTTAATTAATCTGGGGACTTGCCAAGTAAAGCAAATGGACAAGCAACGGGAGAATGTTGTCAACACAGTGTCCCAACAGAGAGACTAATACCTTTGAGCTAATGCCAACTGTGTTGTCATAAAAACAGTTGGCTTTATGATGGATGAAAATGAGTAAAACTTACTGATAGTTGTGCTTTAAAGGTCATTTTGCATCTGTAACATGCACTGATACCTTAGATAATTTAAATTATTTTCTTAACGTAAAAATACCATTCAACTAATCAGCAATTAATCCTTTGATCCTTTATATTCAACTCAACTAAGTTCAGTAGCCAAGATGCTTTATTTAGGATTAATAATTTGCAGTTTTTTAAAATTACTAGAGATTGAATTTACAGTAACAGTTTGCAATATACTGATGCTAGTAGATAAACAGTGTTGTGTTTTTGTCCCTTTTCAATTATTAGGTAGCTCTTTTATACTGTAGTATAAAAACATCATTAAATCAAGTTTTTACATATAAATGCATTTCAAAATTAAACAAAATTTTTTGACAGTATACTAAACATCTTTAAACTTGACATCAGGGGCGCCTGGGTGGCTCAGTCGGTTGAGCGGCCGACTTCGGCTCAGGTCATGATCTCACGGTCCGTGAGTTCGAGCCCCGCGTCGGGCTCTGTGCTGACAGCTCAGAGCCTGGAGCCTGTTTCAGATTCTGTGTCTCCCTCTCTCTGACCCTCCCCGTTCATGCTCTGTCTCTCTCTGCCTCAAAAATAAATAAACGTTAAACTTGACATTAGTATGATCTAGTGTTGAAACCTAGGAATCTAGGTGGTTCTTCTTTAATACTTAAAACAATTCTGTAATAAGTTCATTGAGTATGTGCATGTTGAATAAGGTCAAGCTTTTTTTTTTTTTTCAACGTTTATTTATTTTTGGGACAGAGAGAGACAGAGCATGAACGGGGGAGGGGCAGAGAGAGAGGGAGACACAGAATCGGAAACAGGCTCCAGGCTCTGAGCCATCAGCCCAGAGCCCGACGTGGGGCTCGAACTCACGGACCGCGAGATCGTGACCTGGCTGAAGTCGGACGCTTAACCGACTGCGCCACCCAGGCGCCCCTCAAGCTTTTTTTTTTAAGCAAAAGGCTTTCCCTTTTTAGAAAATGTAAGCATATATACTTATAACAATACTTATATTGGTATTTGACATTCTAAGACTATTTGTCATATATAGTGTAAAACTAATTTTGAATTTATTTTCATTAAAAATGCTGGATTTTAAGTTGCTACCACCTGTGTACAAGGAAAAAGGTAGTAAAATACAAACAACCAGTCTTTTAAAATCCTTCATATATTTCCACTTATGTCATAGCTTCCAATTCTCTTAACTCAGTAAAGATGAAAATTGTATTTTCAGATGAGGAAAGCACTTCAGAGTGAGCTTAATAACTTAACCAAGACTATGCAACTTATACATGTTACTTCTTTTAGTAAGAATTTGGAAAATTTGGCTCTATTTTTGACTTTGAGCAAAATTATTTATTTAGCTTTGCAAATATCAACTCTCTGAATCTAAAAATCACTTCAAGAGAGAGTATAGGGGGCTGTTCCATGTGGCTCTGGTGGGCATGGAGGGCTTGCTACTGGTGGCAGAGGAGTGGCGCTGAGAGAACATGTCCAGACTCTGCCCAAGAGTGGAATTAGAATCCTCCAGAATACACATCATATAGCCCCTGAGGTGGGGTGGAGGTTCCATGAGGAAACCTCCTCTCACTCATCCTGACATGTGCATCATACTGTTCTTGACTGGACCATTCATCTAAGATGGGATTTACCTGTGAAACAGGGAGAAGGCTTATAGACCCCAAACATCTTTTCAAGTTGTAGTGGAGGTTTTTAAAGTATAGACATCGACACAAAGCTCCTCTGCTTTGGGCCCTCTACTTTGTTAAAGATGCTGTACTGCTAACCCAGAACTGCCTCCATGACTGATCATCATGGCTTCAGTTTGGAAGAGGCGACAGCATGTGGTAAAACATGCACCCAAATTCCAGTTTGTGGCTTCCTACCAGGAGTTGATTGTTGAGTGTACCAAGAAATGGCAACCAGATAAACTGGCAGTAATTTGGACAAGAAGAAGCCTAAGGAAGTCTTCTAAAACTCATAGCTGTCAACCTGGAATAAAAAATTCATAGTGTGGTTGTAGTCTGGCCTGTTCCTGAAAACAGTGAAATCACCGTGACACTTTTTAAGGATATCATGCAGAGGAATGTGAAGATGAAGAGTGGACATTTGTCATAGAAAAATTATAAAATTATCAATCAGTTAAGCATCCGACTCTTGGTTTCAGCTCAGGTCACGATCTCGTGGTTTTGTAAGTTCAAGTCCCACATCTGGCTCTGCGCTGGCAGCACAGAGCCTGCTTGGGATATTCTGTCTCCTCTCTCTTTGCCTCTTCCCACTCACATTGTCTCTGTCTCTATCAAAATAATTCTTTTAAAAAAATTTTAAAAGAGAATGATACATTTATTCATTCATTCAATAATGGTTAAGCACCTGATCAGGTGCTGTTGATGATGGTGGTCTCAGTCAAAGTTTGAGGAACAGTCCAAGAGACAACTATTTAATCAACCTAAACACCTGCTTTGAACAGGTTCACAGTCTATTGGAGGCAAACAATGAAATGACTACTAATCGAGACTATGTGGGGACAATTTCAGGAAATTCTAATTCTGATTGAGGAACTAGGGAAGGCCTCTCAGAATATTTGGTTCCTTAATTCAGTGACTCCCAGTGTGAAGGTGGGTAGAATGTGGGGACATTTTTGCCCTGTAGGAAAATATGGCAATGTTTGTGGACATTTTTGATTGTTATGATTTAATGGGGAATAGGGAGGATGTGCTACCAGTATCGAGCAGGTAGGGGCCAGGGATGCTGCTAAACACTCTACAATGCATAGGAAAGCCCCCCCCTCCCCAAACCAAGGAATTATTTGTTCCAAAATGCCAGTAGTTCTCTGGCTGAGAAAACCTGCCTTAGCTTAATTATTTCTTACCCATGTTGTTAATGTCTGTGGTTTCCTTCCTGCCCATACATAAATAGTTTTTAGAAATTAAAAAAAGTATTATGTAAGAATAGATAGTAAATATGAACAGATAATTACTGTGAATGATTCAAACAATAAAGAAATGTTTAAAGTGAAAGAAACAAAGTAGATGCCAGTATCTCATCATATAGTTTGAGTATAAATTAAACAATATATTTAAAATTATTGTAAAATTAAATTGTATAAATAGATGATTGATTTTAACATTTCTGGCATCAAAACCTATTTTTTCAATACTTTATTCATTATTTACATTGTATTGAGGGGGGTGGAAACTGGTATTCTGTGCCAACTTCACATAAAAGTGATACCTATCTTGAGGAGCTAAAGAAAGGAATCATAGGACTTTCTAAGGGAAAAGAAAAAGGTAATCACACCTTGTAGTTCACAAAGTTCCTGGGGAAGATAGAGAAATGTGCCTAACTGTAGTCCTTCCCAGTACATATGGGTCAAATACTGGAATTTGTCCTGGGTTCCCAGAGTAAAAAAAGTTTGATTCAGGTGAAATGGGACAATTATTGTCATTTTATGTCACTTAAGACATCTAATTTAAAGACATCAGCTTCTGGCATGACAGTGTATGAGGTTCCACTGACATGCTCTCCAGTGAAACTAGTGAAAATTATAAAAACAAAATCATTTAAACCCTTTTCAAATGGACCTCAAGGTAAATAATAAATGAAGAAATACCCACTCCAGAAAGTCTGTGAAAATTTACTAAGAAAGGCAAAAATGTGGTATGTGATCAAAGATTGCTCCCTTCCCTGCTCTCACCTAAGTGAGGCAGAGATACCACTCCAAACTGATGTAGCTAAGAAAATAAGTCTCCCTGTCTATTGAGCTCCCACTCAGCTTTCTTCCTGGGATGAGCAAGGCAACAGCCTTTCTCATCAGGTTGCCAGCTACCTGTTGCTGAAGGCTGTCTCGGGCATATGTGACCCAGAGATGGAACCTCTCTTCTTCCCAGCCCTCTCTCATGGATTGGAGGCTCTACCATGCCTATAGCATGCTGAGAATACTGTGGCCCCAGTTGTGATTGCTCCAGATTTTGAGGTGGTGGTCCTATGCAAAGAAAGGTAAGTCTCTGTCTGACTCTCTACCAAGTGCTCAACAATTCAAGTCGGGGATGTCACTCAGAGAAAAGCTTGACAGTGTCCTTGCCTCTAACTCCAGAGTCCTGGCTCATATATTTTACCTGTAGGGAGAAACAGGCCCTAAAACAGCCATTCATCTCTACCAAATGAAATGGATTTAATTTTCAGTAGAGCATGGAGAAATTCAAGTCTAAGGGTGCTTGCTAGAATTGTGGAGGTAGTGGACAATCAGGAGGAGATTCATGTATTCAATGAGCATACAGCTTAGACTGAAGCCCGGCTAGTTTGTAGACGATAATATGGAATACGACATTTGTGAGAAATGCTCTTGGGTTTAAAATAAACATCAAACACTGATCCCAGAAACTATTCCTTTTGAGAATGCATAATTTGATTGGGTTAGTTTGTGTAGCAATTTATGCCTCAGGGAATGTTGAAAATAATAGAGCAGTCAGTTGGCCATGTGAAGTTTAGCAGCTGGGTGCAGTCAGGGAAAGAGAAGAAGGGAACCCTACCAAAAATAATACTGTCTCAAGGATAGCATGAGCATACCCAAAATTGTACCTCCCTGAGGAGCAGCATCAAAGGCTTAATATTGTGGAAGTAAGTAGACTACACTAAAATAATCCAGCCAGTCACTAAACACATAAACAAGCAAATAACAATAACAAGCCCCTGGGAAGAAGTATACATTTATATTTTATATATATTAATTCATTTATATTAATATATAACCAATTAGATAAAATATATTACCTAAAATGTCCAGTTTCTACCCAAAGAATTATAAAGCATGTAAAACAACAGGAAAATATGACCATGTAGCAAAACACTAACTGCTGTGAGAGGCCTCAAATGCTAGATTTAACAAATAAAAAGTTCAACATAGATATTATGTTCACAGAATGAAGGCATGATCTTAAAAGTAAAGGAAGGTATGAGAATATTGTCACATCAAAGAGAACAACAAAAAGATAGTTTAAGAAAAAGCAAATGGAAATTCAGGATTTTAAAAGTACAGCTGAAATTTTAAAATTCACTAGAGGCTTAACAGATTTTAACTGGTAGTGTAAAGAATTAGTGAACTTTTTGGGTCACCTGGGTGGTTCAGTCGGTTAAGGGTTGGAACTCGGCTCACATCATGATCTTGTGGTTCATGGGTTCGAGCCCTGCGTCAGGCTCTATGCGGACAGCTCAGAGCCTGGAGCCTGTTTCGGATTCTCTGTCTCCCTGTCTCTCTCTGCCCCTCCCCCACTCACGCTCTGTCTCTCTCTCAAAAATAAACAAACATTAAAATAACAAAAAATTAGTGAACTTGAAGATACAGCAATAGTTTGCAAGCTCAAGAAAATTTTTTAAAAGTAATGAAGAAAAATAAACATAGCTTCAGAGAAATGCAAGATACCATTAAAGCAAAGAAGCATATTCTTAAAACGAGTACTAGCAGGAGAAGAAAGAAGCAGAAAAAAATATCTCAGAAATAAGTACTAAAATTTCTCCAAATATACTGAAAAACAATAACCTTTACATACATAAACTTAATGAAATCCAAGTGACATAAATGCAAATAGATCCATAGTCACATCAGAGTAAAAGTGCTGAATGTCCCAAACAAGGAGAAAATTTGAAATAAGTGATGGGAAAATGACTTTTAACTTCAAATGGAATCTCAATATGATTTACAGTGGACTTCTCAGGAGAAATAATAGAAGCCAGAAATAGTGGCATGACATGTTCAATGTGTTCATGGAAAAAAAAAACAACAAAATATAGCAACAACAACAAAAACAGTTGAAAATCTTAAATCCAGGGGTGTTATCATTCAAAATGGAAGTCAAATAAACTTGCAAAACAATCAAAACTCAAAGAATGTGCTGCTTGCATACTCATCTTGTGAGGCACACTAAAGGGAGATCTTTAGGATGAAAGCAAGTAAACTCTGATTATAATTAGATTCTACACACAAACACACAAAAAAGCACCAGTAAAGTTAAATATATAATTATGAAAGACAATATAAATGCATATTTTCTCTTCTCTTAAATGATTTAAAAATTAATTGTACAAAACATACATAACTATACATATAAAACTATACATACGAAACAACAAAATTGTATAATACACAAACACACACATACACACACACACATATATATGTATATATGGCTTATAAATATATATATATATATATATATATATGGCTTATACATCTAGAAATGTAATAGGTGTGTAGTATAATTGTCAATTCTAGCACAACGGTAGTGGATGGGAGCAAAGCTATAATGAGCTAAGCTGTATTAGTCTAAGGAAAAGACTATAGATTGAAAAATAATAATAATGTATTGTTTAGTTTTCAATATTAATATTTGTAATATGCATAACATCACAAAAGGAAAACATATAGAACTATTTAGGAGTAATATTTCTATATATTACTGGAATTAAGCTAGCATAAATTTGAAGTTAATTATGGTAAATTAGTATGTTTATGGTAAACGCTATAGCAACCAGTAAAATAACCTAAAAATATAGTGAAAATCATTAATTTAAATGCTACATTAGAAAATATCCACTTAAGGGGTGCTTGGGTGGCTCAGACAGTTAAGTGTCCAATTCCTGATCTCGGCCCAGGTCATGATTTTGGGGTTCGTGAGTTTGAGCCCCGCATCAGGCTCTGCACTGATGGAGCGGATGGAGCCTGCTTGGGAATCTGTCTCTCCCTATCTCTCTGCCTTTCCCCTGCTTGTGTGTGCACATGCTCTCTCTCTCTTTATGTCAAAATCAATAAATAAAAATTTTAAAAAAGAGAGAAAATATCTACTTAATTTAAAAAAAGAAAAAAAAAAGCAGTAAAGGAAGAGTAGAGGAACAGAAAAGACAGACATATGGAAAACAAAAAGGAAAATGGTAATTCAACCCAAAGGCACAGGTTAGATTCTGGCTATCCTAATGGTGTGAACTAGTATCTCATTGTGGATTTGATATGTATTTTTCTGATAAGTAGTGATGTCAAACATCTTTTCATGCTCTTACTGGTGATTTGTATGTTTTCATTGGAGAAATATCTATTCTGATACTATGCTCATTTTAAAAATTAAATTGTTACTTCACTATTGAGTTGCAAGGCCTCTTTATATATTCTAGATGCAAGTCCCTTATCAGATATATGATTTACATATATTTTTTCCCGTTCCGCGGGTTGTCTTTTTCTTTCTTGATTGTATCCTTTGAAGAAGTTTTTACTTTAAAAAAAAATTAATGCTTATTTATTTTAGAGGTGGGGGGAGGGGGAGAGAGACAGGGAGACACAGAATCGGACGCAGGCCCCAGGCTCTGAGCTGTCAGCACAGAACCTGACACAGGGCTCAGACCCACCAATGACAAGATCATGATCTGAGCCAAAGTTGAATGCTTAACCAACTGAGCCACCCAGGTGCCCCCAGAAGTTTTTACTTTTGATGAAGTACAGTCTTTTTTTTTTCTTTTGTTGTTTATGCTTTTCATGTATATCTAAGAATTCTATGCTAAATCCAAGGTCTTGAAGATTTACTCCACATATTTAGAATCAAAAAGTCATATAGTTACAAGTGTTGGTGAAGACATGGGAAAATTGGAACTCTCATGCACTGCTGGTGGGGATTTATAGGCAGTTTGGGGAACAGTCTGATATTCTCAAACTACTAAACAAGAGTTACCATATGACTCATAAAACACACTACTAGATATTTACCAAAGAGAAATGAAAACATGTCTACATAAAAACATGTACACAAATATTTATAGATACATTATTCATAATAGCCCAAAGGTGGAAATAACCTAAATGTCCATCAACTAGTGAACGGATAACCAAATGTAACATATCAATACAGTGGCATATTTTTTGGTCATAAAAGGAGTGAGGTACTGACACATGCTACAACATGATACGTGAACCTTGAGAACATGATGCTAAGTGAAAGAAGCTAGTTATGTAAGACAGCATACTATATAATTTCATTCATATGAAATGTCCAGAATATGGAAATCTATACATCCAGTAGATCCATGGTTTCTTAGGGCTGTGGAGTGGGGTAGAAAGATAGGCGGATGACAGCTAATAGTTATGGGTTTTGTTTTTTTAAGATAGTGAAAATTTGGCTAAGGTGATAGTTGCACATGCTTGTAAATATACTAAAAATCATTATATTGTGTACTATTTTATATGGGTGAATTTCATGACGTTTGAATTATATATTAATAATTCTGTAAAATAAACCCTTTAATTTCACCATGAAACAAATAATGACTCCATATTCTCCATCACCAAGCCCATGAGTGAATTCAGTTGCTGGGAGGAAGGTGCATGATATCCTCCTGCATATGTGGATAGAAGTTTATTGAGGAAAGTTGGTGCTTTGAAGAAGAGGAGAGAGAAGAAGGGACTTACAATGGAAATATGCCAGAAAATAGGACTTTGAATGGGATCCAATATATTTATGACATAGTTTCCCACATCAGCTTAGTGTATTCTGCAGTTTTTGTTCACAAGTGTTTTTGGAATGAGCTCTATTTGGCAGGGGGGAGATGAGTTTTTAAGAGATGGCATGGATGTAGAACATAAATTGGTGATGTGTGTTGTTTACAGTTCAGAATAGAACAGGATATTTCATTCAGGATATTGTGTTTATTTCTGATAAAAAAAATCCTTTATTTTTTTTTCTGTATCTATATGAGATTATAGAGGCTAACTAAACTTATTGTGGTAATCATTTCATAACATATGTAAATCAAACCATTATACTGTATGCCTTAAATTTATACAGTGATGCATGTCAATTACATCTCAATAAATTGGGAGACATATTGGGAAAATTCAAATAAAGCTTAATTTGTTTATATGTATTATAAATAAGTAAAAAGTTCTTGTCGAAAACAAATAAATGGCTAACTAGGGCAGAAAAAAGTATATGATTTCCTTTAGACTAGAAGAGTAGAAAAAAATCCCTAGGATTTGATTTGGGAAATGATTTATTGGAAACAGGCACAATAGAGAAGAATACTTAAAATCTCAGACCCTGGAACCAGAGTGTAGATATGAATAGGACTCCAGAACTAACTAGTGATTAAGTGATTAAATGATTAACACCATGGGAAATTTATCTTCTCTGCGCCTCCTTTTTCTCTCCTAAAAGCAGGGCTTAATTTATAACATAGAAATACTTTAATAGATTGAGATAAACCTGTCAGAGGTATGCCTGACTTTTACTAAGTATTCAGTATAAACTAACATGTGATGTGGCTATCATGTAGAAGAGGAAGGATGTTCTATTTGGACTAGAAAAAGAATAGTATAAAAATGTTAGAACTATACAATATTATTAATATATAACGATTTAGAACAGCTCCAAATTAGAATTTGCTGCCTTATATTTTAATGTAAAAATATTAACACTTCTCAGGGATTACTATAACAAATCTGTATGTCAGGTGATATTTAAGCTTGACAGATTTAAAGATTCTTTATGAATTTTGGATTATTTTTATAGATTTCATTCATCAGTGTATTGCCTTATGTTCAATAGATGTTTGGCTATCAACTTTTTCATTCCAAACTGATTGATTTAAGTGATTTATATCTCCTAGTTTGACAAATGGAGTAAGAGCAAGAAACTTGACCTATTATACATATTCATAAATTGTTAGAAATTTCTACTATGCTATGAAATATTTAATGGTAATTCATCTGTTACACCTGTAAAATGTTCCTTCTGGGACTAGGTGTGCAGTTTAAACTAGGTTCTAATTAACTTTAAAAAATCCGTTAAGTCTTAGTTCATCTGTTTTAGAATAAGGGGGTCAATAAAGAGTCAAGATTTTAATTTTAAATTAAATTAACTGTGCTCTCTGGAAAGATTTTTATTCAAAACCTCCTACAAGATGTGACAAGGCTTAACCTTTTTTGAATTATTCCTCCACTACTTGATACCTGTTTCAGGATTTTTTTTTAATTTCTGATTACCTTCTGATTACATCTACACAGTCTAGGCATCATAGAAAATGATGGCGGCTACTTATTTCATTATCTGGATCCTAAGGCTGAGAGCATGTATAGGTATGTGTGTGCACACAAGCACACATACCCTCCCACACACATACACATGCCACCGTAAGTGTACAGGGATAGAAAAAAAAAGTTTGCTCTCCAATAATTCAAGGTTGGTTTCCTATAATTATTTCCTTTCCCTTTTATCGATATATGATAATGTACTCTTTTATCTTTCTTTGGTTACCTTAGAGATAAAACATACTTTTGTAGATGTATTAATTTCTAATAAAACATTTTACTACTTTTATGATACTGGAATTTTAGAACACCTTACAGTCTCCCTGCCTTTTGTGTTATCTTGGTCATACATTTTAGTTTCACAAATATTTTAAATAGTACACATTATAGAGTTAGAGGAAACTATGATACACTCATATATATTAAAATTAAATTTTTTTTAAAGTAAGGACATTGAGCTTTACCCTCACTAAAAATATTTTGCTTTTTAAATTTTTGATATTTGATCAAATATTTGATTTGAAATTATTGATTTTATTTTCTCTGCCATGCAAAGGGTTAATAACTACAAAGGGATTCTATAAATCAGGTGAACAGTAAACTGGGGCAATTAATGGAGAAGATCATTAAAAATAGAAGAAACAGGGCTAAGACACTACCAGCCCTCAGTTTGCATCTTAATGCTGCCAGAGTATCTCAACATTGGTACTATTGATATTTGGGGCTGGGATTTGTCCTGTGTCCCTGTGTAGGTGACAAGGAGCATCCATGGCATCTACCCCAATGATGTCAGTAGCACACACTCCTCCTACTTGTGACATTCAAAAATGTCTCCATGCAATGCCAGATGTTTCCTATGTGGGGCAAAGTCACCCCCATTTGAGAATCACTATTTTATACTAGGGAAAAGATCAGAACAAAGATAAACAACAGAGTTACTATATGACTTTTTAAAAATCTTTTTCAAAATATTCATGAAAAAAAGTGAGAAGAGTAGTATCAGCCTCATGCATCCACTACCCAATTTCAACATTTATTAACTTATGCCAATCTTGTTTCATCTAGTCCCTCATTGGTGTGTTTAATTTCCCTTGTGAACTTACTGTACTGGCAAATCCTAAACAACATATAATGTCATCCACAAAGACCTCACGGGATCCTACAGTATAGGAATTCATTATGTCTCTTTTTAAACATAATCACCATGTCATATCTTTAACTGGGTTTTCTTAAAATTAAAGCCTAATATAAACTCTTATGAGTAGGTCCTTTATTTGGGAAGCTATTCTGAAGTTCAAGAGTTAATAGCAGAAAATATTAATATATGAAAAAAATCAATACAGGGTTGCATGATGGTCAATCCAATGGTACCTTCTGAAGAGCCATGTACAGTGAATTTAAGGCCTGATCATCCAGGGAGCCCAAAAGAAATATTTATCATTTAATTTCCCTTAACTATTGTAAAGATTGAACACATGAGCCTTAACACTCCACCACCAACTCCACCACTGCTGAGTTCTGTATTTTCATGTAGTATGATATCAGAAAAGCCCTAGAAAAGAAATAGGTAGTGTTACATCCAGGGTCAAGTTACTGTCAGATTATCTTTGCACAAAGTTGTGTTTTGTTTTGTTTTATGTTTCATGGTTTTTTTTAATTTAAATTCTAGTTAGTTAACATGTAGCATAATATTAGTTTCAGGAATAGAATTCAGTCGTTCTTCACTTACATATGACACTCAGTGCTCATCCCAACAAGTGTCCTCCTTAATACCCATCACCCATTTAGCCCATCCCCCCACCCACCTTCCCTCCAGTAACTCTATAGTAAGGAGTTTATCTTATGGTTTGCCTCCCTTTCTTTTTCTTTTACTTTTTCTTTCTTTTTTACTTTTTCTTCTTTCTTCTTCTTTCCCCTATGTTCATCTGTTTTGTACAAAAGTTTTTGATGTCTGCATGGATATACATCAGTAGATGGATTTGCAAGGGTCAGAAGAGATGTGCAAGAAAACCATTATTGATAATTTTAAAATTAACTTATTCCCTAATATGAAATATCCATTGGTAAGATTTCTTAGATTGTCTCAGAGAAATTAATTAAATAATTTGTTGTCCGCCTATTTATTTTAGGGTATTGTTTGATTCAGGATCCATATAAAGGCTATAACTAATGGGTATATCTTTCAGGTCCCTTTTAAACTCTAATCTTTATTGACTAAGTTGAGACTTCTGTCCTGTAGAATTTTTCACTTTCTGGATTTTGTTGATGCCTTCTTATTGGTGTCATTTGCATGTTCCTTCCTCTCCTATATTTGTTCTAAACTGGTGGTTAGATCTTGAGACTTGATCAGATTAATACTGACTTTGGGCAAGAATAATTTATAAGTGGTGCTCTGTATTTTATATTCTGTTATATCAGGAAACATAATACTGGTATATTTCTTTTTTGTTTGCAGGATTTTTCTGTGGGTTCAGGTGTGTCCAGCATAGATCATCTATTATAATGTTTCCCCCAAACCTTTTATTTATTGGTGTTAGCAGCCAGTAACAATGTGGCTTATATGCATTATTTCTTTAGGTGCTGCAATTGGTGATACTGTAATCCATCATTGCTTCAGTATTTATTAACTAGAATTTTAGCATTAAAAAGAATTTCTATCATCAAATATTTAATTATCTTAAGTTATAGTTTCTGCAGGAAAGGCTGACAAGATGCTATTTTGCTTGGGACAATTTTCAGAATATTGAGTTTGGATCCTAAGCATACTTTAAATATTAATTTTAAGACTATTTTTTAGAGCAACTTTCAGGTTTACAATAAAATTGAGAGACAGGTACAAAATAGTATTTATATATGCTCTGCCCCACGTATGTACAGCCTCTCCCATTATGAACATCACTCACCAGAATTGCACATTAAAAAAAATTAATGTTTATTTATTTTTGAGAGGGAGAGAGAGAGAGAGACAGAGTATAAGTGGAGGAGGAGCAGAGAGAGGAGACAAGAATCTGAAGCAGGCTCCAGCCTCTGAGCTGTCAGCACAGAGCCTGATGCAGGGCTTTACCCCACAAACCCCGAGATCATGACCTGAGCCAAAGTCAGAGGCTTAACTGACTAAGCCACCCAGGCGCCCCGAGAATTGCACATTTTTAAACAATGAAGAACCTGCATTGATATATAAAAGTCCATAGATTTTTGGGGTTCACTCTTGGTATTGTATATTCTATAGATTTGAACAAACATATACTTTTATTCACCATGATAATATTAGAGCATTTTCACCACCTTAAAATTCTCTGTGTTCTGCCTATTCATCTCTCCCCCACCCATTTTACCCCTGACAACCACTAATCATTTTTATTGTTACCCAAGGTTTACATTTTCCATAATATCATATAGCTGGAATTACATGGTATGTGACCTTCTCAGATTAGCCTCTTTCACTTAGTAATATGCATTCAGTATTCCTCCATGTCTTTTCATGGCCTGATAGCTTATTTCTTTTAAGGCTAAAAGATGGATATAACAGTTTATTTATACATTCACTATCTGAAGAACGTGTTGGTTGCCTCTAAACTTTGCCAATTAACAATAAAGCTGCCCTAAACATCTGTGTGTAGATTTTTGTATGGACATACGTTTTCAACTCCTTTGAGTAAATACCAAGGAGTACTATTGCTGAATCACATAGTAAGAGTATATTTAGTTTTATAAGACATTGCCAAACTGTCTTCCAATGTAGCTATACCATTTTATTTTATTATTTTTAATGTTTTTATTTATTTTTGAAGGAGAGAGAGAGAGAGCATCAGCGGGGGAGGAGCAGAGAGACACACACACACACACACACACACACACACACACACACACACACAGAATTCAAAGTAGGCTCCATGCTCTAAGCTGTCAGCACACAGCCCGATATGGGGCTCGAACTCACGAATGGTGAGATCATGACCTGAGCTGAGGTCAGATGCTTAACAGACTGAGCCACCCAGGCGCTGTAACGTAAACACACCATTTTAAATTTCCACCAGAGATATATTAGAATTTTCAATGCCCCACATTCTCATCAGCACTTGGTGGTCTTAGTGTCATGATTTTGGCCATTCATATAGGTGTGCAGGGGTATCTCATTTAAATTTGCATTGCCATGATGACATGTGATATGGAGCATGTTCCATATGCTTCACCTGAATATCTCCTGAATATTCACCTGAATATCCACCTGAATATATCCTTTAGTGAGCTGTCTGTTCAGATCTTTGGCCCATTTTTTTAATTAGTTTTTTTTTGTTTTCTCTTTATTGAATTTTAAGATATATACATTTATATATCCTAAAAATAAATATATATTTGGATAACAGTCCTTTTTTTGATGTGACATTTACAAATATTTTCTCCTAGTCTGTGGCTTATCTTTTTATTCTCTTGATATTGTACTTTGCAGAGCAAGTTTTTTTTTTTTATTTTGATGAATTCTAGCTTATCAATTATTTCTTTTATGGATTGTAGCCTTGGTATTGTATCTAAAAATGTCACTACAATAGCCATGTCATTTAGAATTTCTCCTATATTATCTTCTAGGAGTTTTATAATTTTGCATTTTACATTTAGACCTACGATCCATTTTGTGTTAATTTTTGTGAAATCTGTAAGGTCTTGTTTCTAGATTTTTTTTTTTTGCACATGGATTTTGTTGTTCAAGCCCATTTGTTCAAGAGATTATCTTTGTTCCATTTTATTGTCTGTACTAGTGTGTCACAGAGAAGTTGAGTATGGTTTTAGGGCTCTATTTCTAGGCTCTCTATCCTGTTCCATTGATCTATTTGTCTGTTTTTCTAACACGCACCACACAGTCTTGATCACTATAGCTTTTTAATAGGCCTTGAAGTCAGAAAGCGTCAGTCCTCTAAATTTGTTCTTTTCCTTCAATATTATATTCACTTGTTATGGGAGTTTTGCCTCTCCTTATAAACTGTAGAATCAGTTTGTTGTTATTCATGAGATAACTTGCTGGGAATTTGACTGAGATTACATTGAATCTGTAAATCAAGTTGAGGAGGGACATCCTTACCTTATACCAGATCTCAGTGGGAAAACTTTGAATTTCTCACCATTAACTATGATGTTAGCTGTAGATAGTTTGAATAAAGTCTTTATCAAGTTGAGAAAGTCGCCCTTTATTCCTAGTGTTTACAAAAATCAGTCGTGTCATTTTTTATAATATACTTATTTTTTAAATGTGCATCCAAGTTAGTTAGCATATAGTACAATAATAATTTCAGGAGTAGAATCCAGTGATTCATCACCTACATATAACACCCAGTACTCATCCCAACGAGTGTCTTCCTTAATTACCTTGCCGATTTAACCCATCCCCCCACCCACAACTCCTCCAGCAACCTTCAGTTTGTTTTGTATATTTGTCTCTTATGTTTTGTCACCCTCCCTGTTTTTATATTATTTTTGCTTCCCTTCCCTTACATTTATTTGTTTTATATCTTAAATTCCTCATATGAGTAAAGTCATATGTGTCTTTCTCTGACTAACTTCACACTCTGGTTACATCAATGTTGCTGCAAATGGCAAGATTTCATTCATTTGATTGCCGAGTGATACTCCATTGTATATATATATATATATATATATATATATATATATATATATATATATATATATATATATATATATATACCACATCTTCTTTATCCATTCATCTTTCGATGACATTTGGGTTCTTTCCATACTTTGGCTATTGTCCATAATGCTGCTATAAATATTGGGGTGCATGTGCCCTTTGGATAAATATTCAGTAGTAGAATTTCTGGGTTGTAAGGCAATTCTATTTCTAACTTTTTGAGGAAACTTCATACTGATTTTCAGAGTGGCTTCACCAGTTTTCATTCCCACCACCAGTGCAATAGATTTCCTCTTTCTCTGCATCCTCGCCAGTGTCTGTCATTGACTGAGTTGTTAATTTTAGCCATTCTGACTGCTGTGAGATGGTACCTCATTGTGGTTTTTATTTGTATTTCCCTGATGATGAGTGATGGTGAGCATTTTCTCATGTGTCTGTTAGCCATCTGGATGTCTTATAAAAGTATCTATTCATATCTTTTGCCCATTTCTTCACTGAATTATTTGTTTTTTTGAGTGTTGAGTTTGATAACTTCTGTATAGATTTTGGATACTAACCCTTTATCTGATATGCCATTTTCAAATATCTTCTCCCATTCTATTGGTTGCCTTTTAGTTTTGCTGATTGTTTCCTTTGTCATGCAGAAGCTTTTTATCTTGATGAGGTCACACTAGTTAATTTTTGCTTTTGTTTCCCTTCTTCAGAGACATATTGCATAAGAAAGTTGTTTATAGGCGAGGTCAAAGAGGTTTTTGCCTGCTTTATCCTCTAGGATTTTGATGGCTTCCTGTCTTATGTTTAGGTCTTTCATCCATTTTGAGTTTTTGTGTGTGTGTGTATGGTGTAAGAAAGTGGTACAGGTTCATTCTTCTGCATGTTGCTGTACAGTTTTCCCAGCACCACTTGCGGAAGAGACTGTCTTTACTCCATTGGATATTCTTTCCTGCTTTGTCAAAGATTAGTTGGCCATACATTTGCAGGTCCAAAAAACTGCTAGAACTGATCCATAAATTCAACAAAGTCCAGGTAACAAAATCAGTGCACAGAAATCAGTTGCATTTCTATACACCAATAACGAAGCAGCACAAAGAGAAGTCAAGGTATTGATCCCATTTACAATTGCATCCAAAACCATAAAATACCTAGGAATAAACCTAACCAAAGAGGTGAAAAACCTATACACTGAAGAGTATAGAAAGCTTATGAAAGAAATTGAAGAAGACACAAAAAAATGGAAAAAGATGCCATGCTCATGGATTGGAAGAACAAATATTGTTAAAATGTTTATACTACTCAAAGAAATCTACATATTCAATGCAATCCCTATCAAAATAATACCAGGATTCTTCACAGAGCTAGAACAAACAATCCTAACATTTGCATGGAATCACAAGAGACCCTGAATAGCCAAAGCAATCCTGAAAAAGAAAACCAAAGCTGGAAGCATCACAATTCTGGACTTCAAAATGTACTGTAAGCCATAATCATCAAGACAGTATAGTATTGGCACAAAACAGACACTTAGATGAGTGGAACAGACTAGAGAACGAGAAACGGACCACAAATGTATGGCCAACTAATCTTTGACACACCAGTTGTGTCTTTATATAAAAATAATAAACTATCAGAATGAGAAATTAAGAAAACAATCCCACTTACAGTAGCATCAAAAGAATACAATAATTAGGAATGAATTTAACCAAGTGAATCCTCTCTACACTGAAAAGTTTATGAGATTAATAAATAAATTTCAGAAGACAAATAAATGGATACTGCATGCTCATGAGTTGGAATAATTAATATTGTTAAAATGTCTATACTTCCCAAAGCAATCTATAGATTCAATCCAATTCCTATCAAAATTTCAATGGCAGAAATAGAAAACACAATCCTAAAATTGTATGGAAGAACAAAAGACTCCAAATAGCTAAAGGAACTTGCAAAAGAAGAACACAGTTGAGACATCACATTTCCTGTTTCCAAACTATTTTACAAATCTACAGTGATCAAAACAGTATGATATTTGCATATAAACAGATGAATAGATCAAAAGAACAAAATTGAAAGCCCAGAAATAAACCCATGCATATATGATCAATTAATTTCCAACAAAGGAGCTAAGAATATAAAATGGGGAAAGGATAGTTTCTTTCATAAATGCTGGTAGGAAAACTGCGTATATATGGAAAATAATGAAATTGGACCACTATCTTTATACCAACTTACAAAAATCAACCAAACATGGATTAAAGACTTGAATGTTATACCTCAAACTATAAAACTCCTAGAAGAAAGTATATGGGGTAAGCTCTTTGTCATCAGTCTTGGCAATGGATTTTTTTTTTATTTGACACCAAAGGCAAAGGAAACAAAAGCAAAAATAAATAAGTGGGACTATAGCAAACTAAAAAACTTCTGCAAAGTCAAGGGAACCATCATAAAAGTGAAAAGGCAACACAAGGAATGGGACAAAATATTTACAAGTCATGTATCTGATAGGATTTAATATCTAAAATATATTGAACCTATACAGCTCAATAGATAAAAATAAAAACCAACCATCCAAATAAACAAACAAACAAACAGACAAAAAACAATCTGGTCAAAAAAAAAAAAATAGAAGGCCTGAATAGATTTTTTTTCCCAAAGAAGGCATACAAGTGGTCAATAGATAACCGAAAAGGTACTCAACATCACTTTTCATTAGGGAAATGCTAGTCAAAACCAGAATGAGACATCACCTCATACCTGTTAAGATGGCTATGTTCAAAAAAACAAGACATAACAAGTGGTGGTGAAGTTGGGGAGAAAAGGAAATACTTGTGCACTCTTGATAGGAATGAAAATTGGTGCGGTCATCATGGAGAGTAGCATAGAGGTTTCTTAAAAGATTAAAAATATAGCTGTCCAATAATCCCACTTCTGGGTACATGTGCAAAGGAAATGAAAAATAGGATATCACAGACATCTCTGTGCTTCTTGTGGTCATTGCAGAATTATTCACAATAGCCAACATATGGAAATAAACTAAAAATCTGTCAAGAGATGAATAAAGAATGTTATAGGTAAGTATGTGTATACATGTATACACACACATACACAGCTGAATATCATTCACTCATGAGAAAGAAGGAAATCCTGTCTTTTGCTACAACATGAATGGACCTGGGGCATTATGCTAAGTAAATTAAGTATAGAGAGAAAGTACTACATATTACATCTTACATGCGAAATCTAAAATAAAGTTAAACTAGAGAGAGAGAAGAAAGGTGGCTGCCAGGGGCTGGGGGCATGGGGGAAATAGGGAGATGTTGGTCAAAGTGTAGAAACTTTCAGCTAGAAGATATGTCTGAGGGTGTCATGTAAAACATGGTGACTATAGCTAACAACACTATATTGTATGATTCAGTATACTAACAAAGAATTTAAGGATCTTAGACACAGAGATAAATACGTGAGATGATGGATATGTTAATTAACTAGATGGGAGGAATCCTTTCACAATGTGTATGCTATCAAATTATGTACACTTGTCTTATGATTTAATTTGTCAGTTATACTTCAATAAAGCCTTAAAGAAGAAACAAAACAGATCCATAGTCAAAATATACATGCTATGACTTTATTTGGAAGTGCTATCCCAGGGAAGCAGAAATGATTGAGTGACTCAATGATATTAATCCTGACATTTCTTTGATTCTTATCCTCATGCTTGCTTTCTGGAAGCTGCTTCAGCTCCAGGAGTTAGGTGTACCTTTAAGTTAGGAAGAAGAGGATGAGGGAAGTTTTTTTATTTTATTCTATCAGGAAAACAAATTTAAGCAGAACTCTAGGAGATTTCCAGGGGAAGCAATAGGAAATAGCTACCCGGGATGCAAGGAGATGAAGGAAGGGAGTACATTGCTCCTACCTTAAAATCATGTTATCAAGGAGAAAATCAAGAATATACATAGGATACCTAGTTGACAGTATGTGTCACAAAGACAAATTGATTTACACATTTTCTGTAATGTCTTGGTGAGATAAACTAATATTCGTGTTTAATCATGCATTTCAGCATAAAGATATAGATTTTAATTATTCATTATCTTTTAAAATTAGAATACATGAAATATTGAAACAAAGCAAATTATTAAGAATGTTATTTGTATAATCTAGAAACATTCTCCAAAGACTCTCAAACTATTTAAAGATTACAGGCATAAATCACTAGACTGTATGATCCTAAGTTACTAGCCTTATTTAATAAGACTCAGATCAATAAAAACACGTAAATGTTGAAACTCCAATGGAAACAATAAGAACCATCTTAAACACTTCTATATCCTTCATCTATTTTCCCTAAGACTCTTGAAGGGCAGGCCATTTTAACTGTAGTAGCAAGCATCAATTCTCCATTTTAACATCTCCAATTTCTTCCTTCCAAAGAAACAATAGCTTGAAGAGAGATTAAATCAAATATTTCAATTGGCTGACATGGATCACTTGTTCAGAAATGCTTCTCAATATCACGTGTTTCATCTCCCTCTTCCTCAGACTGAATGTTTTTAATAGGACATGTGCATTCCTATAAATGATATAAATGTACTATAAAGTTAAGCAATAAAAGGCAGCTATGTAAAATAAAGCTATTACCTCTCTTACAGTGTCCTTTAGATGGGAATAAACTGGCATTTGATCTCTTTATTTTCTTTAAATGTAAAACATTTTCATATAATAGTCAGCACAGAAAGGAATTTGGCCTCTTATATCACTGAAATGTATAATGAATACAATAGTTATGACAACTATTGACTACCAAGTGCCTATGTTGTTCATTTTAAGTAGCTTGAGAGAAACTCTAGAAAATAATTGGTTTAAGAAAAATGATTTAAGCTCCTTGTGTTAAATTTATATCATCATATATTTAGAGCAGTTATGATGTCTAAAACATGCACATTTCTGGAAAGAAAAACAAATCATGCATTAAAAACTTAATGCTGAATATTGGTGGTTCATTTTTACACCATACTTACAGTCTATGTTTCTATGGCTGCCTATTTATGCCAATCTTGAGAAGTTAGAAAAAGTTTCTCTTAAATAAAATTATTATCTGATTGTACTATGATTTCTATTTTTTAAATAGTTTTTATTTATTTATTTATTGAAAGAGCAAGAGTGCCAGTGGGGCGATGGGGGGGGAGAGAGAGAGGGAGGGAGGGAGAGAGAGAGGCTGGGAGGGAGGGAGGGAGAATATGAATCCCAAGCAAGCTCCACAGGGTCAGCCCAGAGCCCAACATGGGGCTCAAACTCACAAAACTGTCAGATCATGGCCTGAGCCAAAATCAACCGACTCAACCACCCAGGAGCTCCTGATTTCTAAATTTTTTAATGTGCTTTTTTTCTAGTGAGTGCCAACATGGTATTTGCTATTTTTTACGAAATAATTTTCATTTTGTATTACTTATTTTTTAATTTACTTATGAGAATGGTTTCATTATACTTTATTTTTTTAGATGTAATATGCTGAATTATACTTAAGTAGTATTTATCTGTAAATAGAATATTTTAAACCAAGACTACCTCAAAAATTTTCTGTTGCAAATGATTTTCTGAGAGGATATGTCTTTCCTGAAATAGATATTTAATTATTCCTTTTGTGATTGCAGAAAATACTTCACAAATATAATACCAGTTATGTATATTTTTTAATTTATATTTTGATGTTCCTTTAATATTAGAAAAAAAGTATCAGAATATATATCATAAATAATTATACATTAAATATATTTTAAATTACATATATTTAATTTAAATATATACAAATAATATTTAGCATTAATATAAGAATGATTTGGATATACCCAGAGCACACACACTTACGTATATGTTCACACAGAATTTACTGATGCTATTGTTTTGAAGATTTTATAGTCATAAAAGGAACTATTATAGTTATGACAGGTCTTTTAAAGAAATCATATTGTGGAATAAAACTTGATGTTTACCTACCTAGTCAAAAAAGAAAAATTGATGTAAATCAGGATCCTATATTGTCTTTAGGTTCACAGAAAATATCCCCTTTGAAATTTGACTTTCATTATTTCCAGCTTTTTCAATACAACAAAGTAAATAGTCACTGGATTTTTCAATACCATTTGGTGAATGGCTATATGTTGGCTAAAGGTATGAATATGAAAAATATTTCTGCCCTCCTTTGTGATCTCCCCATTTCACTCCAAAATAAAACTTAGTTTTTGTTTTTGAAAATAAGTGCAAAAATACTTGATTTCAACTGCTCCTATGGTTGAATAAACTTCCTGTAAATAACTCTTGAATATCAATAATCCCATGATTTATTTTTCTATAAATAAATAAATAGGTGCATACATACATACATTATTTACACACACACACACACACACACACACACACACACACACACACTGGAAGGTGGTTAAGATTATAAATGCTGGAAAAACATTTCTCAGTTTCCAATTTTTATTTCACTGTTTAGATGTGTGACCCTAGACATACTGCCTTTCCTTTCTGTGTCTTTGATTCCTTATTAGTAAAATCGGGATATTAAATGAGATTGCCTTATAGAATTATTGTAAAAGTTAAGTGAGCTAATCTATTTTAAGTATTTAGAACAATTCTTGGCACCTGTCATGTTATAATCACTCAGTAAATATTAGCTATTATTATGCCCCTATGTCATAGGCCATTTACGTATTTTGACTAAATTACTGCTTAACATTTAATGACCGGTATTAGTGCCTTTTTGCATGTTCTTTTATATTCCATATTTCAATGCCATTTGTATTTGGACAAATTGGAAGATCTTTTTTGGCAGTGTCCTTTGAGTTCATTCTGCTTCACTTGTCTGTGGATGTTACCATTTATATATTAAATCCACCTCAACTTATTTCTTACCAGCTTGTTTATGCCAGTTTTATTATAACTACAAAAGCGAATACTGGCACTGGAATCTTGTGACAGTTACATGTTAGAGATTTAGCTATCCGTATAATCTATGTTTATATCTTTTAAGATTATTCTAAAGTAAAACACAATATTAAAGTGAAATCTTAAAGAATATGCTCTCAACTTTCTGAAAATGCTTCAGAAAGTTCACTTTTAAAATGTTCCTGGAGGAAATTCTGCTTTGAAATTTTGTACAAGTTCCCCAAGTCTGTTTTATATTGATTGTATACTAAATTGTTTGGATTATGGTATGACCAGTTAGCTTGTGTGTGCTACACTTCAGAAAAAAAAAATGTCAACACACAAATGGCATGTCAGCTCTACAACTAATAACTCACACAAAATAATCTTTCTGATGCTAGGTTAATAATATTGAGTAATTTGATATTATACTGACCATACATAAGAATTTCTAGAGACACCGAGGTACCTTAGTTGGCTGAGTGTCTGACTCTTGATTTTTGTCTCAGATCATGATCTCAGGGTTCCTGAAATCAGTCCTGCTGAGCTGACAGCACGGAGCCTGCCTGGGATGGTCTCTCCTTCTCTCTGCCCCTCTCCTGATTGCACGTGGCACACATGTGCTCTCTCTCTCTCAAAATAAATTTGAAAAAATAATTTCTATCATCTTTGTAATTACTATAATGATTTAGACATTTCATTTATGCCTCGTATATGGCCCAGGATTTAAATATTTTAAAAATTATACCAATAATAAAAGAAAAAATATTCATAAGAAAATAAATGTTTAAAAAATAATTATTTAGGAACTTCTTCCAGAAGTATATTAATGAGTTATAATAACCTGCACTATTTTTAATGAGATGCTTTCTGTAAATCATTATATAAATGGTTATTTCTCTAAGGAAAATAGGAAGAAGTATCTTTTGATGAGCTAAAGTAGAGCTTTAAGAGCTGGGGAAAAGACAAATGTATTACTTTACAGAATGTTTGGGTTGCCTAGGTGACTCTTGGTTAAGCATCAGAATCTTGGTTTTAGCTCAGGTCATGATCTTACGATTCATGAGGTTAAGCCCTATGTCTGGCTCTACGCTGTCAGTACAAAGCTTGCTTGGGATTCTCTCTCTCCTTCTCTATTTGCCCTTGCCCCACTTTCTCTCTCTCAATAATCAAACAAACAAACAAACAAACAAACTTTACATAATGGAACAATCCTATGTAAATATATAGTTTTCTTATACATTGGCATAAAAAGCATAAGGTTCTGTGGGTAATAAATTCATGTATATTGAGGTGGAATGCATAGCTTGCATTTTCTTGCCATCTCAATATAACGCCTTTGACTAGTTTCTGCCTTTCAGTATACATTACATACTTAGAATAAACTCTTCATGCTCAGAGTACTCATAGTATTGCCTGTCTTTTGTACAAGTAATCTGCATTATTTTTCTCTCTTAGAACTAAAAACTAAAACCAATTTATATATATATATATATATACATATATATATATATATACATATATATGTATATATATACACATATATATGTATATATATATATTTTAATTTTATTCATTTATTTTGAGAGAGAGAGAGAGAGAAGGGAAGAGTCAGAGAGAGGGAGAGAGAAAGAGAATGCCAAGCAGGCTCCACATTGTCAGTGAAGAGCCCAACGTGGGGCAGGATCCCAACTGTGAGATCATGACCTGAGCCAAAATCAAGAATCAGATGCTTAACCAAAGGAGATATCCAGGCACCCCTATTTCTTTCTTAATATATTTTAAAATTTTAATCTCAGTGTAGATAGCATACAATGTTATATTCATTTCAGGTGTACATTATAGTGATTCAACAATTCCAAACCTCACCCAGTGCTTATCACAAGGGCATTCCTTGGGTTGCCTGGGCCATTCAGTGGGTTGAATGTCTGACTTCAGCTCAAGTCATAATCTTGCAGTTCGTGAATTTGAGTCCTGGGTCAGGCTCTGTGCCAACAGCTCAAAGACTGGAGCCTGCTTTGGATTCTGTGTCTCCCTCTCTCTCTTCTCCTCCCCCACTGGGGCTCTGTCTCTCTCACTCTCAAAAATAAATAAACATTAAAAAACTTAAAAAACAAAACAAAACAAAACAAAAAAGAACAAATGCATTCCTTAATCCCCATCTCCTTTTTCAGCCATTCCCTCCCCATGTCCACATCTCCCATCTGGTAGCGATCTGTTTGTTCTCTATAGTTAAGACTCTGTTTTGTTGTTTGTCTCTTTTTTCTCTTTTGTTTGCTTATTTTGTTTCTTAAGTTCCACATAGGAGTGAAATCATATAGTATTTGTCTTTCTCTGACTAGCCTACTTTGTTTACCATTATACTCTCTAGATCCACCTATGTTGAAAATGGCAAGATCTCATTCTTTTTTTATGACCAAGTAATATTTTAGTGTGCATGTATACCACATCTTCATCCATTCAGCAGTTGATGGACACTTCAGTTGCTTCCATGATTTGGCTATTATAAATAATGCCACATAAATACAGGGTACATATATCCCTTTGATTTAGTGTTTTTGTATTCTTTTGGTAAATACCTAGTAGTGTGATTAATGGTTCATATGCTACTTCTATTTTTAATTTCTTGAGCACTCTCCATACTGTTTTCCACAATGGCTACACTTGTTTGCATTCCCACTGTCAGTGCATGAGGGTTCATTTTCCTCTACATCCTTGAAAAATTTGTTGTTTCCTTTTTTTGACGTTAGCAATTCTGACAGGTGTGAGGTGATATCTCATTGTAGTTTTTGATTTACATTTCCCTGATAATGAGTGATGTTGAGCATCTTTTCTTGGGTCTGTTGGCCATCTCTATGTCTTCTTTGGAGAAATGTCTGTCCATATCTTCTGTCTGGTATTTAATTGGATAATTTGTTTTATGTGTATTGAGTTTTATAAGTTCTTTATATATTTTGAATACTAACTCTTTATCAGATATGTCATTTGTAAATATCTTCTCCTATTCCATAGCTTGTCTTTTAGTTTTGTTGTTTCCTTCTCTGTGCAGAAGCTTTCTATTTTGATGTAGTCCCAATAGTTTATCTTTGCTTTTATTTCCCTTGTCTCAGTAGACACATCTAGATATATGTTATTATGGCCAGTGTCAGAGAAATTATTGCCTATGCTCTGTTCTGTAATTTTTTATGGTTTCATGTCTCATATTTAGGTTCTTCTGTGCATGATGTAAGAAAGTGGTCTAGTTGCATTCTTTTGTATGTTGCTGTCCAGTTTTCCCAATGGCATTTGTTGAAAAGAGTGTCTTTTTCCCATTATATATTCTTGCCTCCTTTGTCATAGGTTAATTGAATATATAACTGTGGGTATATTTCTGGGATTTCTATTCTGTTCTATTGCTCTGTGTGTCTATTATTGTGCCAGTACTGTATTATTTTGATTACTACAGTGTTGTGATTTAACTTGAAGTCTGAAATTGTGATACCTCCAATTTATTTTATTTTGTTTTGTTTTGTTTTCAAGACTGCTTTGGCTATTCAGGTTCTTTAGTGGTTCCATACAAAGTTTAGGATCATTTATTCTAGTTTTGTGAAAAATACCATTGGTATTTTGACAGGGATTTCATTAAATCTATAGATTTTTTTTTCCAGTAGCATAGAATGGTTTTCCAACCCATCAGCATGGAATATCTTTCCATTTCTTTGCATCATTTTCAATTTATTTAATTATTGATTTTATAGTTTTTCAGAGTACAGGTCTTTCACCTCTTTGGTTAAGTTCATTCCTAGGTATTTTCTTTTTTTTTTCTTTTATTTTTGGCGCTACTGTAAATGGAATTGTTTTCTTAATTTCTCTTTCTGTGTCTTCAGTATTAGTGTATAGAAATGCAACACTGGTTTTGTATCAGGCAACCTTACTGAATTTATCTGTTATAGTAGTTTTTTGGTGGAATCTTTAGGATTTTCTATATATAGTATCACGTCATCTGCAAATAGTGAGAATTTTACTTCTTCTTTACCAGTTTGGATGCCTTTTATTCCTTTTCCTTATCTGATTGCTGTGACTAGGACTTCCTGTACTATGTTGAATAAAAGTGGTGAGAATGACCGGTCTTATTCCTAACCTTAGAGGAAAAGCTGACAGTTTTCCCCTTTGAGTAGGATGTTAGTTGTGGGTTTTTCATGTAAGTTCTTTATTATGTTGGGATATGGTCCCTGCAAACCTACTTTGTTGAGAGTTTTATCATGAATGGATGTTGTACTCTACTCTGTCAAATGCTTTTTCTGAATCCATTGAAATGGTCATATGGTTTTTATCCTTTCTCTTATTGGTGTGCTGTATCACATTGATTGACTTGTGAGTATTGAACCACCCTTGCTATCCAGGAATAAATCCTACTTGATTGTGGTGAATGATTTTTTGATATATTGTTGTATTCAGTTTGGCGAATGAGTTTTTTAACATGTTGTTGGATTTAGTTTGTTAATATTATGTTGAGGATTTTTGTAGCTGTGTTCATCAGAGATATTGACCTGTAGTTCCTTTTTTGGTTGTGACTTTAAGGAAAATCAATCTAAATATCTGTGTGCTTTATCTGTCCATACCCTCTCCCCTAAAAATCCATCATACAAAGTAACCTTCAAAAATTTTCAGTTCAAATCTTCTAAATTAAATTTTTCTAGGTCTTAAGAATCAAATCCAAAATCTATCCAAATGCATTCATAGCTTTCCAATTTTTTTTTTATTTTCTTCCTATCCATTGAGAGAGTGGTTCTCTCAAACATATGCTACCTTAGAATCATCTAAAGGGCTTGTAAAAGCACAAATGGCTGAGACACCATCCAGAAGTTCTGATTCAGTAGGTCTAGGATACAGTCTGATAATTCACATTTCCAACAGGTTCCTAGGTGATACTGATGGTCTGAGGACCATACTTTGAGAACCACTGCTCTAAACAAACTGTGAGTCACAGCCACTTTCTCCTCTAAATTGCCATAATCGGCACTCCTTTGGTCCCAAGCTACTTTAACACATTTTTAAAAATTATCTTATTCATGTGTTCCATATCTCTACCTCAGTGCAGTAATTGCAGGGTGAAAATTGTAAATATCTCTTATCATTAGGATGGTGGCGAGTACAGTACACAAATTATGTAAGTAGTAAATAATTGCTTTTTTTATTGGTTGTGATTATTGGGTTATTTAAAAGTATATTATAGTCATAATATAAAGCTTCCAGCACTTTTAGCTTATTAATAGCTTGAATTATTTTTGAAATGGCTATTTAAAAATGTTTCCTAGGACATTTTCTCCATTTCTAAAACCAATTAGATTTTCATGACAAATTAATCATGTCTTTATTCTTTTCTGCTTTATATGGTAAAATTGATGCCTTTAATAGCTCTTTGATGTGTAAAATGTCCTAATATCTCAGAAGTCCTCTGAGGCCTTTAAAGCTTTCTGTACATCACTTTTTCCTTTTCTAAGCAAAGATTAATGAAAACAAGAAGTAGAACACACTTTTTTTGTTTGTTTTCTTGTTTGTTTACATTAATTTTCTGAAGATGTTGTTTTAAGGAAACACAAATTTTGAAAATTGTTTCCTCTATAAAGAAGTCTATATAGTACTTGAAAGCCCAGATAATGAAAGAATGTAAGAACTTATTGTCTTAAAGTGATGTAGTCTACCAGGTGGGATTTAAAGAAGGGGGACAGAAACATCATCTCTCTTTTGTCATTGACTCAATGTGTGAATTTGGAGGAGTCCATTAATTCTTTAAGTGCCCAGATTTATTTACAAAAG
This sequence comes from Felis catus, assembly GCF_018350175.1. NCBI lineage: Eukaryota > Metazoa > Chordata > Mammalia > Carnivora > Felidae > Felis > Felis catus. Next base: position 59,731,027 of record NC_058372.1, read on the forward strand.
TGAAATATGGGGGATGTTTTTCATATTAAGTTGATAGTACTAATTAAATATTAAAGTCTTTAGAACGCTTAAAAATAGCTTCATATTTTGTAAGATTAACACCTAGATAAAGGCATTTTTCTTATAGAAGTGTACTAGAATATGGGAAATAGTTTTGCAAAATGGAAAATGTGAATTTGAATTCTGAAAATTTCTCAATTACTTCCAGAAGGTAAATGAAGCTGAAGCTGAATTTTGTAAAAATGCAACTTCTTCTTTAAGGTGACATGCAATGTCACATTAATTACTATGTCAAAATATGTCTAGTTGCAGCCACCACTATTTATTGTGTTCATTTGCATAAATCCTTTGACAACCTGGCATAATCAACCTATCAATTTTCTTTGCATTCATGTCAGAATGGTTTATTACATCATTCATTGATAGTTTAATGTAAAGAATAAAATTATTTGTCATTTGTGATAGGGAGAAATATTAAGATGACTCCTCCTCTCATAAAATTTCTACCCCCTAGTTATTCAATCAAACACTAATCTAGGTTCTTCTGTGAAGGACCTTTGCATATATATTATATTTACTAGGTAGCTGACCTTAAAAAAAGAGAGATGATGCTACATTATCCAGGTGTGCTTAATGTAATCACAGAATCACTTATAAGCAGAAGAGAAATGCAGAACCATCAGGGAGCTAAAAAGAGAGATGTGGAAGAGACATAAAGTAGAAAAGGAGATCAGACATGGTCAAAGCATAGGATGGAGTTAACTAGTGATTGCTGTCATTGAAACTGTAATAGAGGGGCCATGAGTTATAAAATGCAGGTAGCCAATTGACACTGAGAAATACCTGAGCCAATAGTCACTAAGCAAATGTGAACTCTGGTCCAAAACTGCAATAGCAGCAAATACTGCCAACATCCTGAATGTACCTGGTGGTAGATTTATCCCCAGAGCCTCCAGAAAGAAGCACAACCCTGCTGACATCTGATTTTCACCCTATGAAAAGCAGAGCAGAGTACAACTTGAGCCATTCTGTGCCTGAGGTTTTGATGTATAGGAATGTGGGGTAATAAAAGGATGACTTAGCTGCTAAACTTGTAGTAATTTGTTATGGAAATAACAAAAAAAAACTAATACATTATCCCATTTGCTAAATATTGTAGTCAAGTTTTTCATTGAGGAGTATACACTTTTATGTAGTTGTCTGATGAATTATTCTTAGTTAATTAAATAGAGATAATGAATATTAAAATTATTACAATAGTTTATTTCCTGTATTCAATGTATATTGCAAGCATGTTATAAAGGTTAAATCTTGATTAAAAAAAAAGATTCAAAGGGAGTATACAAGTGATGTTGCAGGGCAAAGAACTGCCACCAAAATTGGAAAGACAGAGAGAAAATCATAGAGAAAGAAAATACTAGAGTAAATATCTCCAAAGACTCCAATGCAAGGGTAAGAAAACATAAATTGTTGGGGGCTAGATATAGACAAGCCTAAAAGTTAAAAAGTCCAGAGTGACCAATTCATTAAGGGCCTCCATAATATTGTGATATAGCTCAACCAGATTCCCACATTAGCTCAACAAGATTCCCACAGTAAATATCAAAGAATAATTGATTCATGTAAGGAGAAGGGAAGAAGATCCATTTCTAAATATTCCAGAGCATTGTGTTCTTAACAAGGCCTATCCTCAGTGGAAACCAGTTAACCAGATCCTAAACTACTACAATATTATCAAATCATAACTGACTTGAAGGTTGGGAAACACTAATAAAATTCACAGTCCAGAGGCATTGGACATTAAAAACCAAAAAGCAAAAACAAACAAACAAACAAACAAACAAAACACACACACACACACACACACACACACACACACACACACACACACACCAAAAAGCAAAGGGAACAAAGGAAAAAACAATATCTAGGGATGGTGGAAAAACTACAACAGGCGTAACATACACATCATTGGAATGCTAGAAGAAGAAAGAGAAAAAGGAACAAAAGAAATAGTTGAAATGATAATGATTACGAATGATGCCAAATTAATGTTAGACTTTAAACCACTGATCCAGGAATCTCAGAGAACACCAACCAGATAAAACAAACCAGCAAACAAAAACAAAACACTACACCTAGGCATTTCATTTGGAAGCTTAAGAAAATCACTGATAAAGAAACAAATCTTGAAATAAGGCAAAAGATATATATATATATATATATATATATATATACATATATATATATACATATATATATATGTATATATATATATATATATATATATATATATATATATATATATATATCTCCTCATCTGTAGAGGAACAAAGATAATTAAATCAAACTTTTCAGAAATCATGCAAGCAAGAGAAGAATAGAGTGAAATATTTAAAGTGTTGGGAGAAAAAAAAAAAAAAACACTAACCTGAAATCTATACCCTGTGAAATTATCTTTCAAAAGTGAAGGAGAAATAAACTTCACTTCACTTCTGAGACAAACAAAAATTAAATAAATTTTTATAGACCAAATTTACACAAAAAAGTTAACATAAGTTTCTTAGAAAATAATATAGGTCAGAAACTTGGATCTGCATAAAGAAGAGCATCAAGAAGAAATAAGTGCAGATAAAATAAAAACTTTTATTTATTATATATATACTTACACAAGCTAATGCATAAGTGGGATGAATGCCAACCTGCAACATACAAGGGACCGGAGGTAGGAATTAAGATTATTTTGTTATTATAAGTTTATCACACTATCCATGAAGTGATATATTATTGTTTCAAAGCAGACTTGGATTGGTTGTAGATGTTTTTGCAAAGTCAAGGGCAACCACTAAAATAAAGTAAGAAAAGAAGTATAACTGATATGCTAAGAAAGGGAGGGAAAAATGGATTTATATTAAACACACAATTAAAGCTATAAAGGGCAGAAAAAGAATGGAAGACAAAAATAAGAACAAAGAACAAGGGCAAACAATAGAAAAAGGTACAACCCATTAAGGAAATAATTGATAAGCTAGACTTCATTAAGATTAAAAATTTCCACTCTGCAAAAGACAGTGTTAAGAGAATGAGAAGGCAAGCCACCAACTAGGAGAAAATATTTTCAAAAGACACGTCTGATGAAAGACTTAAAATACATTAAGAACTTTTAAAACTCAACAATAAGAAAACAATGTGATTTTCTTTTTAATGGGCCAAAAATCTTAACAAACCTCTCACCAAAGAAGCTATACAGATAGCAAATAAGCATATGATAAGATGCTCCACATCATATGTCATCAGAGAAATGCAAATTCAAGTAACAATGAGACACCACTACACATCTATTCCAAGGGCCAAAATCCAAAACACTGACAAGAACAAATGCTTGGAGTTTCTCAAGCTATGCTTATTTTCTTTGGCCCAGGCTTCTCTTTCTGCTCATGATCATGTTGATGTGATAATGACTTTCAACTATCTTTGGGTTATGCCTGGACTATCATCATTTGTACATATGTACACACGTGCACAAACACACACATGCTACACATCTCAGCTCTCAAGGTACTAGGGGAGGAAATTGTACATGGAACAAATTCTCCCAGGAATCCTGAGACCATTTTCCTGGTGAACACTGTAAACATCACTATCAGATATTTTCAGGGATATTTTCTGTTTTTTCCATTACTCACTATGCAATGGTTATTCATTTATGATGATTTTCAAGATGATAGCCACGAAAAGTGTAACAATAGGAAGAGCAAACCTTTAGTAGAAAACTTCCAATGTAAAATATAGACATGTAACTTAATCTGGATAAGAAAATCTATCTCATTCAATATTTTCTCTCAATATCTACTTGAAAGTATTTTCATATAAAGACTAAGTGAGATTCTTCCCACAAGAATTATTTACTTTTCTGTGAATCATGGAGATATTTTATGTGGGAAGACATATAACTGCAGAAAGGGGACCTGGTACCATCCTGAGTCTTTGATTTTCTCTTCTCTGGTAACAGAGCTTGACAAAATTAAGCACAGAGGTTTTTAAGCACAACATTAGAATGTCTTTTTCTTTGGTAAGCAGAGACTAAAGTTGAAGACACACCCTTCACCAAATGCCAGTCTTCCATATACTCTGTTGGACTTTCTACAAGAACGTCTGGTCTTTTCAGTTTATATACCCATTTATCAATAGAAAATAGGAAAAGGGCCTAAAGGCAGACTTAGTGGATCAACTGTTGTCTTTTCCATCCTGAAGTTTCAGTATTTTATTTTAGGGTTTCTAACATTTTCATTTTTCATTTTTTGTTTACTCTTTACAACAATATAACCTTTATTCTAGCCTCAAAAATCATCCCAGAAGAATTGATGTGATAGAATATGGATGTTTGCTTGTAGGAAATTTCCTTGGAAAAAAGCAAAATTTTTACTTTAGGGGGAAAATATTATTTGATTATGTGCTTATTTTTTAAATAATCGCTCTCTAATAAACAGGGAAATGTATTGAAATGTAGTTTAATGAGTAAGCCTAGAGAGTCAGTTTGTCCATTTAGTCATTCAAACAAAATATATGTATGCACACATACACCATGAAGCTTGAGCCAGCATTTAAAAAAACTATATTGTTGACAAGACTAGCAAACTCAAGTTATTCAGTGTATACATTGGCACCAAAAGAAGAAAAGTAGTGTGTATATATATATATGTATATATATATATATATATTCTAAATATATGCTTACATTTCTTTTATGATGCAATTTATAGGAAGGTAATGGTTTACTATTGTATAAAAAGTGCCTATTTGCTACACCCAAAATTTACGTTATGTGGAACAAAATATATCTTCATTTGCAAATTAATATTACTCTACTCTTAATATCATTTCAAGATGCCAAACAACAATCATAGCAAAAATAAAACCATTTCACTTTATAATTTATTTTTCTTCACAAACAAAATAAAGGTCATGTGTAGGACTTCTGGGTTATTAATTATACTTGACACATTAGTGGTGGGATTGGCATGATAGCTTGAGAGCATAGGCAATCCTGCTAACTATTAAATTACAGGTATTTGCATTGAACTGCAGCAAATACACAATTTAAATATACTTGTTTCATCTGAAAAACGAATTATATAATCTTTGTGTTATGTAACATTGTTCCCATTTATATATGATAAACCTTATTTGCTTTTGCTTTATATCAAGTAGTATTTGCCCTCAATGAGTTCTTTAAAAATTCATAAAAAAGAAAATGTTTTCTTTTGAAAAATCAAAATTCATTCTTTGAAAAAAAAATGCCCATAATATAGCAGAGTAAATAAAAGGCCCTGCAAACACCATTCTACTCTATATTTGTATGAATTCAGCCTTTTGTTATTGTTGTTATAGCAGCTAACATTATTTTTTTAATTTTTAATTTTGAGTATAGTTGACATGCAATATTATATTAGTTTGAAGTGTACAACATAGTGATTCAACTTGTCTATATGTTATGCTATGCTCATCACAAGTGTAGCTACCACGAGTACATTACAATGTCATGACTATATTCCTTATTCTGTGAAATTTTGTTTTTTTTTTTCATTCCACATATAAATGAGAACATACAGTATTTGTCTTTGTCTGACTTATTTCATTTAGCATAATGCTCTCAAAACCCACCACCCACCCACGTTGGCACAAAGGGCTGAATTTCTTTCTTTTTTTATGGCTGAATAATCATGCATTGTGTGGAATTCCATATATAGTCTTTATTCTCCCACATTTCTTTACCCTTCCACCCATCCATGGACACTTAGGCTGCTTTCATGTTTTGGCTATTGTGACTAATGCTGCGGTAGTCACAAACATAGCAGGTGCAAATATATTTTCCCGATAGTGATTTCATTTCCTTTGAATATATCCTATGAACATATAGCCATTTCCTTCAAAACAGGATTGCTGGATCATACTAAATTTAGTATGATCTAATTTATATATTTATAAATTTATAATTTATATATATTTATATATATATATAAATTTAAATATATATATAAATATATATATATTTATATATATAAATTATTTATATATATATATTATATATATAAATAATATATATGTACTATATATAGTATATGTATATTTATATATATAATATATATATTATATTTATATATATATATTTATATATATTTATATATATATTTATAATTTATATATATATCTAATTTATATATATGATCTACTAAATTTAGTAGAATTACTAAAAGTAATTCTACTTTTAGTTTTTTGAGGAAACTATTTTCCATAGTGGCTGTACTATGGAAATGTACAATTTTTCCACATGCTTACCATCAATTATTGTGTCTTGTCTTTTGGATTAGAGTTATTCCAACAGGTGTGATATCCCCCTATGGTTTTTATTTTCATTTATTTGGCAATTACTGATGTTGAGCATCTTTTCATGTACTTGTTGGCTATTTGTATACATTCTTTGAAAAAAATGTCTATTAAAGTTCTTTGCCCATTTTTTAAATCAGGTTGTATTTTTGCTATTGAGTTACATGAATTCCTTATATATTTTGGATATTAACCCTTTATCAAATAAACGGTTTGCAAATAATTTGTCCCTTTCCATAGGTTGTCTTTTCATATTATTGATTGTTTCTTTGTTGTACGTAAGTTTTTAGTTTGACATAGTCCCATTTGTTTATTTTTATTTTTATAGCTTGAGCTTTTGTTGTCATATCCAAAAGTCATTACCAAGGTCAATAATTCCCCCTGTTTTTTTCTAGTAGCTTTACAGTTTGGGGTCTTACATTTAAATTTTTAACTCATTTAAATTGTTTTCTGTGAGCGGTAGAGATAGGGATCCAGTTTCATTGTTCTGCATATGATTATCCAGTTTCTTCAATACCATTTATTGAGAAGACTGTCCTTTGCCCACTGAGTATTTTTGCCCCTTGTCAAATATTAGTTGGCTGTATATATGTAATTTTATTTCTGGTATATCAATTTTGTTCCTTTGGTCCATGTGTCTGATTTTATTCCAGAATCATACTGTTTGTTTTTTTTTTTTAATTTTATTTATTTTGAGGGGCTCCGGGTTGGCTCAGTTGGTTGAGCATATGACTTCAGCTCAGGTCATGATCTCGCACTTGTGGGTTTGAGCCCCACTTTGAGCTCTGTGCTGACTGCTCAGAGCCTGGAGCCTGCTTCAGATTCTGTCTCCCTCTCTCTCTGCCCCTCCCTCACTCTCACTCTGTCTTTCTCTCTCTCAAGATAAATAATATTTAAAAAATTAATTTTATTTTAAAAGATAAAGAGAGAGCACGTAGGGGGAGGGGAGGAGAGAGGGAGAGAGAATCCTAAGCAGGCTCTAAGCTGTCAGTGTGGAGCCCAACAAAGGGCTCAAAGTCAGAAACTGTGAGATAATGACCTGAGCCCAACTCAAGAGGGTCAGATGCTTAACCTACTGAGCCACCCAGGTGCCCCAGGTTATGGAGATTTTAACAACATGAAATCTTCTGACCTATGGACACAGGGTATTTTTTTCCATTTATTTGTGTCATCTTAAATTGTTGTCATCAATGTCTTAAAATTTTCAATGTATAGATTTTTTACCTTCTTAGATAAATTTATTCCTAATGATTCTTTTTATTGCTATTGTAAGTTGGATTGTTTTCTTTAGGTTTCTTTTGGATAATTTGTTGTTAGTGTATAGAAACACTAACTGGGAGCTTAGTGCTGTGGGTGTAATCTAAGGCCCAGGGTAGCCAGTTAGTGGGTCCTAGGGGCTTGAACTGGAGGAGTCTGCTGGGAGCTTGTAGCCAAGAAATCTACCTGGCAGCTTGGATGCTGCCTCTGACCAATTGGAGCCAAAGTTTTCAGGAGCCACTTAAGGCCATGAGATTCAGCTAGAATCTGAGTCTGGCCAGCCCTGGAGTCTGCAGTGAGGTAATTCACTCTCTTCATTCTCCTCCCACAAGACAGTGTCTGTCTGTGCTAGGCTGCCCAGGAATGGGGTGCGGGGTGGGGGAGAGTGTGATAGGAGTATCCATCTTTTTTTCCTACCTTCTTCAATGTATTCTTTCTTATTTATGTGCTTCAACCAGGTGCTACAATCTCTCACCCAAAATCCTTGGCTCTTGTGACCAATCTTGTGACCAAACCAATGTTTGTTCCAAGGTCTATTCTTTAGCAGAATTTTGTCTCACAAATAACAGGACACTATAAAATACTTTACTCTGATCTTTAGAAATTTTATACCAGGTCTCCGGCCTCCAGGCCATAAGCATAGTAGGTGGCCCATGGAGATACCTGGTTGTGCACCTGTGCTCTTCTGGACGTGGGCCTTAATAGGTCCCATGCCTTCCTGAACAGACATCAAAAGCTCTGTTGGTTTCTCTTTTCCTCCAATAGAGTCATCTTGGGTATTCCAAGCCCAGTCCTAAATCTGCATCTTGAATGGACAAATAATCCCAGGGAAGAAATGGTTAGAGACCATTAACTCACCTAGGAAAAGTTATCTCTTTATTCAGTTTTAGCTCATATGGTTATTACTTCTGCACTAGTTTGATGTTTTATAAAATATGATGGTTATAATTTACATATTTTTCTAGTTATTATAGTGAGAGTATAAGCTTGTCATTATGTGCCTCTCCCTATCCAGAAACGAGTCTTTCAGTAGTTATTTTTCCTTATTTTTATATATTTTCAAGCTTGAATATATGTCTGTGCATTACAGGAGCCTGTAAATTACCCTTAGAATTTTTAGTGATGTTAAAATTGTGATTATTGATCATTCTATTGTGATAAAGGAGCAGGTAAATATTATCTGAGATAGGCACATGTGTAAGAAATAATAAGACATCAAATGAATTAAGGATAATCATAAATACTTTTTCCCAAATACCAGCTAAAAGTATTCAATTAGTGACAAATAACAGATAAAATGTATTGAGTGAATAGTCTTTGTTAAGCACTAAATACATATTTGTCACAAAACATATAATGTTTCCTTTCAACAGTGGATGCAACCAAGTTGGAACTATGATACAGTTAACCTACCTCAGAACACATCACTAGTAATAATGAAAGATATAGGACTTAAAACCAGGTCTTGGAGTTTACAGTTTGAATTTTTAAACTCTAAGCTATAATATTTTCTTTAAAATTACCCACATATTTCATTTCTAGTGTGATTATTAATTACATGAGAGGATATTTTCCTTAAATCAGTAAAAGCGAATTTCTCTATGTTTTAATAAAAGAACGCATGTGACTAGACTTCAGCTATTCTGTAGATACACAGAGCCATTAAGATATTTTAGTGAAATTACATTCTTGACAATTTCTACATGACAAAATATTTTCATTGAGAAATATTTATTTATAGATATATTGAATTGGTTGATGTCCCCCCAATATCCATGCCCTTCCCCAAACTTTAGAATGTGACCTTATTTGGAAGTCGGTAGTGTCTTTGTAGAGATAATCAAACTAAGATGAGGTCATTACACTGGGTTCTAATTAAATGACTGTTGTTGATACAAGAAAATAACACAGAGACACACAAAGAATGCCATGTGAACATTGAGGCAGAATAATACAACATAAAGCCGAAGATTGCTAGTAAACACCAGTAGACAAGAGGATGTCATGAAATGATTTTTTTTCCTTCACAGAGAACATGGCCTACATACAACTTGATTTGAACTTCTAGCATTCAGAAATATGAGAAAATGACTTCCATTGGTTAAGCTACCCAGTTTGTGGTCCTTTTATTATGGCAGCCCTCAGAAACTAATGAAGATTTTGATGCTGGCAAATAGTGTGCTGTTGTAACAAATACCTAAAAATGTGAAAGTGGCTTTGGAATTGGGTAATGGATAGAGGCTAGAAGAATTTTGAGGCCCTTGATATAAAAAGATTAGATCATCCTACAATATTTGACAAATGCTCTCTTGACCCTGTTTTGACATCATTGCTAAAAAAATTCCCAATTCCCTTCAAGGGAAGTTTGCTAAATCCACACCTCAACTGTTTGTCTTATCAGGCTTTAAAACTCCTGGGTTGCAACACACAACTCAACTTCCAGATGCCCTGAAGCCAAACATCCAGAGACAGCCTCTTCTTTCTTGGGCCCATGGAATTGTTCACAATACCCAATCCAAAGGAAGCCTGCAAAACCTAACCTAACTGCACCTCGTTGACATACATAAACAGCCTATAGCTTCAAATTTTTATTACACTTTCCCTTGCTGCAACTTTCTGTGTAGTCCTGTAGCCTTCTCTTGCCTGGAGCTGGAAGTAATAAGGAATTCTTTTTTCCTCTATCCATAAGTTATTATGTTATGTCAACTATTATCAGAACCTAACAAATGTTAAAACAATAAAACATCCCTTCAAGAGACTTTCAATAGATATATGGTTGTTAAAAGCAATTCTAGTGAGGACTTGGGAAGAACAGGGAAGAGCAGTAGAGAGGGATCTTTTTGTTCATATGTATGATTATGAATAGAATTATGGCTGAGAAAATTTCCAAGAAAAATGTGGAGGTACAACCTGATTTTGCTATTAGAGTACAATGCAAGAGGAATGATAAATTAAGGAATTGATTGCTAAGCAAAAATAAACCAGTACCTGATGATTTGGAAAATCATCAGCTTATCTGGAGACCAGGGTCTGGAAACAGAGTCAAGTGCATAGCTGGGAAATCTTTTGTTAAAGCTACCAGGTGAGTGACTCATGATTAGGATCGGCCATCTCAGCAGAAGCCAGGAACAGAGAAGCAGTTATCCAGGAAAGATTTGTGGAGGGCCCTTTTGTCTAATAGCATAATTCCCATTAATTGCATGAAAGTGATTTTTGAGAGTTTCAAGCACTGCCAGCTTGGACTAAAAGGAACAGAGATAGGATGAAATAAAGGAAGATTGACTAAAAAAGGAGGCAGAGAGAGGTGCCTTGGTGGATCAGTCAATTAAGCATCCAACTTTGGCTCAGGTCATAATCTTGGGGTTCATGGGTCTGAGCCCTGCATCAGGCTCTGTGCTGACAGCGCACGGCCTGGAGCCTGCTTCTGATTCTGTCTCCCTCTCTTTCAGCCCCTCTCTCACTCATGCTCTGTCTCTGTCTTGCTCTCAAAAATAAACATTAAAAAAAATAAACAAAAAACAAAACAAAACAAAAACAAAAACAAAATGAAGAAAGAGCCATAGAACCAGAGGACTGAGCTGATGGTACCTCCTTGGGACAAGAGGATGGGATCATTGTCGCATGGGCTCAGAAGACAGACCATTAAGCCATAGAGAATTATTCTTAGGTCCTAAAATCTAATGAATTTTCCCTGCTGTATTTTGGACTTGCCTGGGACCCATTATTCCCTTTTTGCTCCCAACTGTTAATTTTGGAATACAATGTCTATTCCATGCCTGTCCCCTCTATTGTATTTTGGAAACAGATATCTTGTTTCATCATATACAGCTCCACAAATGGAAATAAATTTTGCCTTAGGATAGGTCATACCTTGGTCTCATCCATTAAATTATTTTATATAAAAATTATTTTTGTATATACATATGTATAAGTATATGTCGTATACTATATAGCAGAGGTATTAACAATTTATAAGTCAGCACAATTTTAAATAATGTTATTCTCAATGTATAAGACAAAGCTTGCATTCATTTTGGCATATACTTTTAAGTTGTTGACACCTTGAAGCAGTGCAGAGTAATAGAAATAGCACTGAACTTGAAATTAGAAGCCCTCAGTTCCCTCCTAGTTTCATCTCAGTTTCCTCACAATAAAATGAATCTGAAATGTGTATCTCAATAATGTTATGAGTGCCTAGCACTTTTTCTGATATGAAAGTATAAGATCTGTAAATAAATGCTATGTGACCCTGAATGTTTGTAAAAGTTGCAATGAGAATAGTCATAAAAATTTTGAAAATTACAAGCACAATTAATATCTTCAGAGAAGGTGGTTTTTCACACACAAAAAAGTTAACTTGTATTGAACTAGTTGAAATTTTCTGTTAACATTATATTGACTTATTCAAATGGATATAACAGTAGAAGAGACAATGACAGACAATGACGTACATCGATGTACAGGGTTAGCAATGGAATTAGAATCAGGTGTTCAAAGCACCTGTCAAGATGCAGCAGAATGTCACAGTTGTTAGCATGAAAGTCTTGGTTTAAGTTCTGGCTTTTCCATTTATAAGATACTTGATCTTGGGAAAATTATTTAATCTCTTTGTGCCTCAGGTTTTTGTTTTTTGTTTTTTGTTTCTTTTTTGTAAAGTATATATATCCCATTGAGTTGCTGTGAGTATCAACTGAGATAACATACAAAATAACCTCAAGATATCTGTTCAATGTATTTCTCCATGTTCAACCACTGTGAGACTTCCATAGGACCATTTATAATCTGTAACCTTCAGTTTACATGTCTATCAAATGGACTGTAGTAGCAGCTCAGTGTTTGAGGTAGAAAAAAGATAAAGTAGATAAAAGATTGACCCATTCCTCCCACCTGAAGGTGGGACTAGGTTATTTTGCCTTGTATTTCATCAGGTTGTGGATCTCTTTGGATCAATTAAGTATGGCAGATGTCCACTGACTAATTAATGAATAAAAAAGATGTGATAGATAGATAGATAGATAGATAGATAGATAGATAGATAGATAATAGATAGATATAGATATATAATGGAATATAACTCAGCAATCAAAAGAATGAGATCTTGCCATTTGCAACACGTGGATTGAACTAGAATGTATTATGCTAAGCGAAATATGAGATATATCATATGACTTCACTCATATGTAGGATTTAAGAAACAAAACAGAAGAACATAGAGGAAGGGAAGAGAAAATAAGATAAAAATAGAGAGGGAAACTCTAACAGACTCTTAAATACAGAGAACAAACTGAGGGTTGCTAGAGGAGAGGTGGGTAGGGGAATGGGCTAAATGGGTGAAGGGCATTAAGGGGGAAACTTGTTGGGATAAGCCCTGGGTGTCATATGTAAGAGATGAATCACTGGGTTCTACTCCTGAAGCCAAGACTACACTATATGTTAACTAACTTGGATTTAAATAAATAAATTTAAAAATAATAAATAAGGCAGAAGTGAGGCCCTGCTTGTTTTAGACCCAGACCTTAGCAAACTAGAAGCTTCCACCTTCTAGCTCATGGAACACTAGCACTTAGCACCCAGGCATCATGCTGTGAGGAGAGGGACTGAGGCCTCCTGACCAGCAGCTGTACCGAACTCTCAGCTGACAGCCAGCACCACTTTGCGAGGCTTATAGATAAGCCTTCTTGAGAGTGGATCCTCTAGCCCCAAGTAAGCTTCTACTTTTAACACCATGTGGAACAGAGACAAACCATCCATTCCCAATGAACCCTGCCTCAAATTCAGATCTGTGCACCAAATGGTTATTATTTTTAAGCCACTGTATTTTAGAGTGGTATTTTAAACACCAATTGATAACCCTCCATGTATTCCTTAAATGATATCTACCATTTAATTTTATTGGAAAAAAAAGTCAGAGGATAGGACTGAAGTTAAATTGATGCCTAATGTTCACAATGTAACAGATTTATAAACAAAGCTTGTTTTCCTGAATCAAACTTCTCAATCCTTATTTATATCATAGTTTAATGCATGACTCTACTCAATAAGCTCTCCTGGAACTTGGAGTATAACACATTGGTATCTGGATATATTATATCTTAGTTTATGATTCCTTTTTGTTCTGAAAAGATAGAAATTATTGCCTGTTTGCTTTTGTAGGCATCTTCTTGGTAGACTTATGTCAGAGTTAACTCAAATATCACTTTTTATGTACTATTTGACTTTGTTACCCTAACAACCTATCATCAATCAATTAATGCACTTTAACATCATTTGAGCCACCAAGGCCAGGAAATACTGGATTGCTGTTTTATTATAGGTGATTTGCATTATTCATCTAAGTGCTTAAAAGGGCCTACTCTAACTAAGACCCCAGTGATCTAACTTTTAGCCATGTGTCATATCAAAAGCATAAAGCTATAAGTTGTGTAAAGAAAAGATTTCAGAATTTGAGAACCAAGTGAAATGATGTATCCCTTTTGGGAAATGCCTTGCTTCATGCATCTTTTAGATAGCTAAAGCCAATTAGCTAGAATTATAGTTGAATTGAATATGTAAATTTATATCAAGTTTGCCTAATTAGATCCATAGGGTGGCGCAGCATCTGGGTTTAAAGCCCAGCAGTTGTAGATATTTTGCTAGCAGGCTCAGGCGTTGTGAAGGCTGGCAAGTCCAGTCCTCCAGTGGAATATTCAGCTCCTTAGGTAGTATCTGGGGACAGCTATGAGGCTCCTGCTTAAACCCAGAAGATAATAGCTGTTTCAACAGGAGCAAGAGCCACTAGGAAAGTGAGCCTATATTATTCCTCAATGTAGGGTGGTGTTCATAAGCTCTTCATGAAAGGAAGCATCCTGTGTTACTAATCTGGGCTGTTTTCCTGTTTATGCTTATAAACAAGAAGGAAAAAGAGGTGGAACAAATGACCTGAATGAATAAATTATGTCACGTATTTTAATTTTTCACTATTTAAAAATTTATAACTAAACTCCTTCTAAATGTGTTGTGTAATATAGATTTTATAGGATGTACTTGAAAAATGTTGTCTATTCAAGATGATCAGCCTGCACCAAAAGAAATTCTGATATTTTGCAAACTGTTCTGTTAAACTGAGCATTTGATATACACTGAAACTTACCTTGACCTTGTAATACAGCAAATACCTAATCTTAATAAAGACACCAGCATGTAGACCCTTAGTTTAGACATATAAAATAATAGATCTTATCAGAAAATAGTATGTTTTAACTCAGTTCTTGCTGTGACAGCTGCTTTGGTTACAAATTATCCTCACTTTATGTTACTGAAATCCAATGACTTCAAACTAAAATTTAGCAACACAGAATTTTTAAATAGTGATTGGGGTGAAAATGATAGTTAAATTATGGGGCATTGGTATAAGGATGCAATGAAGGTAGAAAATGTGCGAACATTAGTGCCTTTATTATTCATTTTACATTTCATCAGGTACCACATGGCATGAAAATATGCTGTCTTAGTTCATTTCCTTGCTACCATCACTGATCTGCCCCACTCTTGGCTGCTGGCTTTTTTTTAAGTCACATTCCTTAGGGGCTACCTAATATTGTAAGGATAAGATTGATGAGGATTCCCTGAATAAGCTTAAAAATTTGCACACTAAAGATAATCTCACTTTATTTAATATCAGCTGAGTGAAAGGACAACATGAATAAAATAACTCTAAGCCTTCATGTTCTCAAAAGAGGTATGGTGTGCTTTACATCTGATGCATTTATAATTAGTACTAGAGTCAAGAAAAAAAGTCTCCTTTACTCATTTTGAAGTGTATACTTTAAATAATGATTGCTATTTTTAAATATACAAATATAGATTTTTAGGTTGGTATATTTGGCAGGGGTTCTGTGTATTGTCATGTGGGAGTCCATGATCTAAGAACCTTGACATAATGACTGGAGGAGTATGTTCCAGTTTTGGGTAACTTATCTCTAAATAGTGTGAAGGTAGAACTATCATCAGTTATACTTCAGGCTTCATGATAGGTTATTATGATATATTCAATCAAGTTAATGTATGATTTGACTTTGTTATGCTAATGATATATCATCAATCAATTATTATGCATATTAATAACAATTACAGAATGTGGTTTTGTTTTTGTTTGTGTATTTTTAGATCAATATAAAAATGGGCTCATTATGTGAGATTTCTTTCTTTCTTTCTTTCTTTCTTTCTTTCTTTCTTTCTTTCTTTAATGTGGGATTTTTTTTTTGAAGGGTTTTATTCAATAGGACTTGATACTGGGCAAAGTACCAGGTTGGGATGGTGGGGATGTGGTCATAACAAAGAGAAAATTACCCATAGTGATGATGGGTGATTTTTATTTCAATCACAAGCAATTTTCTCTTCATAATAAGATATTATTCATTTGAACTGGAAATTTCAACGGAATGTATTGTTTTCATATGAACCTTTTATAGAATGCTAAAATTTATTAACCACAGCATTTTTATTTCATCAATGATAGAGACAAGGTTATCACCGAATTCAATAAATAAGTTTATAAAATTAAAGATGCTGATTTGATAGAATGCATTAAAGTTTCTTAGGAGAAGCATGACCATTTTTCAGAAGGTATTGTATAGACAGGGAAACATGTTCATGTGGAAACAATGCAGTGAATTTGAAAGATTCAAGGATTTACTGGTTGATTAGTGTAGACTTCTAGCCATACAAAGGCATAATTTTTAATATACAAAATTCTACTTTTATTCTACCACACTCCTACATATTATACATATATATTATATATATATACATAAATATATATACATCTATAAATTATTAATCATTCTCAAACTATGTATTGATCTATATCTTGACCTACAATATACTAGGCACTGAGTTTGATATTAGTGGATATGAGAGAGAATATGGTAGAACATTGGAGAGCCTTTGTTTTCTGACATCTTGAAGAGAGTAAACAAATTTCTAAAAGCTTTCTAGATGGGCCATCAAGAAAATTATTCTGTAATAATTTCTACTTGTTACTATCATTAGACAAAAAAATATTCTACATTCAGTACAGTATTATTTCAGAGGTGCATCAATAATAAATGTTGCAGTAAGTGAGACTATATATAAAAATCTAAGCCATATGATTATAAGACTTTAATCATCAAGTCATAGTGCATTTTCACATGTGAAATACTGAAATGTTGTTTATGTAGAGGACTAGAGTTCTGACTTAAGGGGGCTTACTTTAAAGGTAAGTGGAAAACAACAAGTATGAAAAAGTTTTAACCCTAGTAAACAATGCAAATAACAGATCAAAATCATCCTATGAGAAATGGTTTAGAACATCTACACTGTAGAAGTTTAATAGATTCAGGACAGTGGGAAAAACAGCACAATGGGAGAACTTGACAATTGGGAAAGTAGTGGAAAGGCAGAGAGAAAGTTAGCATTATAGGCAGCAATTCAGACAAATGGAAAAGGACAAAATATGCTTAAGGTGGGACAGCCTGTAGAAAGTATTTTTCTTTTCACAGTTTTCTAATAAGTACATTGATTATTAAGTTGATGTTTAAAACACAATAATGAAAAATTATAAAGCTAATGGTAGCCCACATTGTGCCAGATGCTATCATTTTGAAGATGTTGATCTATGATCTATCTAGATGTCCACAGCCCTACCTTGTTTAGTTCTCAAACAAGAAATCAGAGGCACAGAGAGGTCAATTGATTTGCCTAAACCATAAGTTTAATTATTAGTAGAATAAATTTTCAAACAAGGACATCTGGTTCCAGATACCATACCCTGGGTATTTATTGTTCCATCCTAAATCCACTTTGAAATACTACATATTCTTTAAAGATAAGAAGAATATTTCCTTTATTGTAGTCCCTGTCAAATTCACACATAAGCACAGCAAGAAGATTTACAAGCTCACAAGTTTTTCTTTGCCTTGATTTCTTTACACTCTTTCAAGTTTCAAGTAAAATAACTGATCTAACATAAGTAAAGTGCAAGACATCACACATTACAACCATTTAACCAATACACATTAAACAAGTAATAAATAGTGAAAGAAGTAGCAGCAGAAGGGAATAATAATATTGAGGCAGTAAGATAATAGTAAACACATGGCTACTTCTTCCTATGTGTTAGGCATTATTCCAAGCACTTCATGTTTAAAACATTCAAACTTCAGGGGCACCTGGGTGGCCCAGTCAGTTGAGAGTCTGATTTTTGGCTCAGACCATGATCTCACAGTTCGTGGGTTCAAGCCCCACATCAGGCTCTGTGCTGACAGCTCAAAGCCTGAAGCCTGCTTCGGATTCTGTGTCTCCTCCTCTCTCTGCCCTTGCCCCTCCCATGCTGATGCTCTGTCTCTCAAAACTAAACATTAAAAAAATAATAAATAAATAAGTATCTCTGGCTCTTACAACTGCCTGAAAAATTTCCTGAAACAATTGAAGGGTGTTAGCACAAAGACCACCATAAACCCTGCACATTTTTAATCTCTCTTTCCGTGTGTGTGTGTGTGTGTGTGTGTGTGTGTACAGAAAAGAGAGAAAATATATACATATATATTTTTTAGTTTTACAGAAAATTTGTATGTAGTAGTGTTTTAATATACCCATGACTAGTTTCTAATATTATTAACAACTTATATTAGTATAATATGTTTGTGATAATTAATGAAACAATATTGATACATTTTTATTAAAGTTCTTCATTTAAATTTACTTAGTTTTTATGTAATGTCCTTTGTGAGTTCCAGAATCTATAGGAGATACCATGTTATGTTTAGTTGCCATGTCTCCTTAGGTACTTTTTGTCTGTGACAGTTCCCCAGACTTTATTTTTTAACACTTTTATTTAGGTATGATTAACATACAGAAAGCTGTACAAATTTAATATCTACAACTTAATTAGTTTGAGGGTAAGTATATATCTCTAAACCCATCACCATAATGTATGCCATAAAGATATCCATCACCTTCAAAACTTTCCTCTCATTCCTTTTAATTATCACTACCCTTATTATTGATGAGAATACAACAGAAGATGTACTGTGTTAGAAAATTTTGAAGCTTAAAATATTGTTAACTATAGGTAAAATACTATATAGTAGATCTCTAGGATCTACATATTCATATTACACAACTGAAACTTTGTATCCTTTGACTAATGCCCCATTTCCTTCTCTTCTCTCCCCTGTAAGCCACCATTTTACTTTCTGTTTCCATGAGTATGGCTATTTTAGGCCCCTAATATAAGTGTAATCATGCTGTATTTGTCCTTATATGTTTGGCTTATTTCACTTAGCTTAATGTTCTCCAAGTCCTAAGTTGTAACAAAAGGCAGAATCTCCTACTTTTTAATGGCTGAATAATAGTCCACTCTATGTATCTACTGCATTTCTTTATTTTTTTATTTATTCACATCTATGCTACCTACAATTTTAGACCTAAAGACAACTTCAGATTGAAAGTTTCTCATCTCCTGATGAGAAACATTTATCATGCAAATGGATGTCAAAAGAAAGCCAGAGGGGCACCTGGGTGGCTCAGTTGGTTAAGCATTTGACTCTTGATTTTGGCTCAGGTTATGATCTCATGGTTCATGGGTTTGAGCCCTGTGTCACACTCCATGCTGATGACGTGGAAGCACGGAGCCTGCTTGTGATTTTCTCCCTCTCTCTCTCTTTCTCTCTGTCTCTCTCCTTTTGCCCCTTTCCAATTCTCTCTCTCTCTTAAAAATAAATAAATAAAAATAAAGAAAGAAAGCCAGAGTAGCAATACTTATATCAAACAAAATAGACTTCAAAATAAAGACTGTAAGAAGACACAAAGAAGGGCACTATTTCATAATAAAGTGGACACTTGAATAAGAAGACATAACAACTGTAAATATTTATGCACCCAAATGGAAGCACCCAGATATGTAAAACAAAAAATAATTAACATAAAGGAACTAATTGATAATAATACAGCAATAGTAGGGGACTTTAACATACCACTTATACCAATAGACAGATCATCTAAAAAGAAAATCAACAAGGAAACAATGGCTGTGAATGACACACTGGACCAGATGGACTTAACAGATATATCCAGAACATTTCAACCTAAAAACTATAGAATACACATTCTTTTCAAGTACACATGGAACATTCTCCAGAATGGATCACATATTAGGTCATAAAATAGACTTCAACAAATACAAAATGATTGAAATTATACCATGCATCTTTTCTGACCATGACACTATGAAAATAGAAGTCAACCATAAGAAAAACTTGGAAAGGCCACAAATACACAGAGGCTAAACAACATGCTATCAATCAGTGAATAGGTCATTACAAATAAACAAAAGAAAATGAAAACAAAAGAAAATGAAAAGAAATTGAGATGCAGGAAAAACAGTCCGAAGAGAGAAGTGTATAGAGCAATACCGGCCTACATGAAGAAGCAAGAAAAATCTCAAACAACCTAACCTTATACCTAAAGGAGCTAAAAGAAGAACAAAAAATGAAGCCTAAAGCCCGTAAAAGGAAGGAGACAGTAAAAACTAAGCAGTAATAAATTATATAGAAACTAAAACAAAAACAAAAAACAGATCAATGACACCAGGAGCTTGTTCTTTGAAAAAAAATAATAAAATTGATAAACCTCTTGCCAGATTTATCAAAAAGAAGAGAGAGGACTCAGACAAAATCACAAAAGGGAGAAGAGAAATAATAACTAACACCACAGAAATATAAACAAGTATAAGAGAATATTATGAAAAAATGTATGCCAACAAATTGGACAACCTGGAAGAAATGAATAATTTCCTAGAAACATATAAACTGCTAAGATTGAAACAGGAAGACATGGTAAACTTGAACAGACTGATAACCAGCAAAGAAATTTAATTAGTAATCAGAAAAACTCCCAACAAACAACATCCCATGGCCAAATGGCTTCATAAAATTTTACCAAACATTTAAAAACGGAGTTAATACCTATTCTTCTCAAACTGTTCCAAAAAGTAGAAGAGGAAGGAAACTTACAAACTCATTCAACAATTCCAGCATTACCATGATACAAAAACCAGATAAATACTCTACTAAAAAAAGAGAACTATAGGCCAATATCCCTGATTAACTTAGATGTAAAAATGTTCAATAAAATACTAGCACATCAAATCCAAAAAAAAAAAAAAAAAGAAAATTAAAAAATAATTCACCATGCACCATGATCAAGTGGGACTTATACCTGGGTTGTAAGGGCAGTTTAATATTCGCAAACCAATCGATGTGATACAGAACATTAATAAAAGAAAGGATAAGAACCTTATGATCATTCCAGTAGATGCAGAAAAGGCATTTGACAAAGTACATCTATTTATGATAAAAGCCCACAATGAAGTACGTTTGGAGAGAACATTCCTCAACATAATACGGGCCATATATGAAAAACCCAAGCTAATATCATCCTCAATGGGGAAAAACTCACATCTTTTCTTTATAGTAAGGAACAAGATAGGGATGTACACCATCACCACTAATGTTTAACATAGTACTGGAAGTTCAAGCCACACCAGTTAGACAATAAAAAGAAATAAAGGGTATCCAAATCATCAAGAAAGAAAAACTTTCACTATTTGCAGATGACATGATACATCTATGGAAAACCCCAAGGATTCCCCCAAAAAACTGCTGGAACTGATACATTAATTCAGTAAAGTCACAGGACAAAAAATCAAGGTACAGAAATCTGTTGCATTTCTATACATCAATAATGAAGCAGAAGAAAGAGAAATCGAGGAATCAATCCCATTTTCAATTGCACCAAAAGCATTAAGACACCTAGGGCTAAACCTAACCAAAGAGGTAAAACAATCTGCACTCTGGAAGCTACAAACATGATGAAAGAAATTAAAGGGGACACAAAGAAATGGAAAGACATTCCATGCCTGTGGAATGGAAGAACAAATGTTGTTAAAATGTCTACTACCCAAACCAATCTATACATTTAATGCAATTCCTCTCAAAATACGAACAGCAATTTTTTTCAATTGAGCTAGGACAAACTATCATAAAATTTGCATGGAATCACAAAAGACCCCAAATAGCCAAAGCAATGTGGAGAAAGAAAAGCAATCCTGGAGGCATCATAATTCCAGACTTCAAGTTATATTACAAAATGGTAGCAATCAAAACAGTATGGTAAATACAAAAATAGACACATATCAATAGAAAAGAATTGAAAACCCAGAAATGTACCCATAAATATATGGTCAATTAA
Source organism: Felis catus (assembly GCF_018350175.1). Classification (NCBI taxonomy): domain Eukaryota; kingdom Metazoa; phylum Chordata; class Mammalia; order Carnivora; family Felidae; genus Felis; species Felis catus. Next base: position 59,752,942 of record NC_058372.1, read on the forward strand.
TCTTTGACAAAGCAAGAAAGAATATCCAATGTGAAAAAGACAGTCTCTTGCAAGAAAGAATATCTTATAGGAAAATGACAGTCTCTTCAACAAATGGTGCTGGGTAAACTCGATAGCAACATGCAAAAGAATGACTCGACAACTTTCTTACACCATAAACAAAGATAAATTCAAAATGGATTAAAGACCTAAATGTGAGACATGAAACCGTAGACATCCTGGAGGAGAACACAGACAATAATAACCTCTTTGACATCAGCCGCAGCAACTCCTTTCTAGATGTCTCCTGAGGCTGGGGAAAAAAAAAAAAAAACAGAAATAAACTTTTGGGACTTCATCAGAATGAAAAGCTTCTTCCTAACAAAGGAAACAAACAACAAAACTAAAAGGGAACCTATGTAATGGGAGAAGATATTTGCAAATGACATATCTTATAAACGATTGGTACCCAAAATATATAAACTGAACACCTCCAAAACAAATAATCCAATTAAAAATGTACAGAAGACATTAAAAGACATTTTTCCAAAGAAGACATACAGATGGCCTACAGACTCATGAAAGGATGCTCAACATTACTGATCATCAGGGAAATGCAAGTCAAAATTACAGTGAGTTATCATCTCAAACCTGTCAGAATGACTAAAACCAACAACACAAGAAACAGCAGGTATTTGCAAGGATGTGGAGAAAGGGAATCTCATGCACACTTAGTGGGAATACAGACTGGTGCATCCACTCTGGAGAACAGTTTGGAGATGTCTCAAAAAGTTAAAAATGGAATAATATAGACATGATAGATAGATAGATTAGATTAGATTAGATGATGGATAGGTAGATAAATTGGGCTCTGCATTGAATGTGGAGCCTGCTTTAGATTCTCCCTGTCTTTCTCTCTCTGTATCTCCCTCCCTCCCTCACTCCCTCCCCACCCCCTGTCCCTCTATCCAGCTCATGCTCTTTCTCTCTCTTAAAGAAAAAACAAAAAACAAATAAATAAATAAATAAATATTTTTAAAAAGGACACTTGGGTAGCTCAGTTGATTAAGTGTTGGACTCGATTTAGGCTCAGGTCATGATCCCAGAGTCATGGGGTAAAGCCCTGCATCAAGCCCCACAGTGAGTATGTACACCTGCTTGAGATTCTCTCTCACTCTCCCTTTGCCTATCTCCCCCATTTGTGCTATCTCTTTCCCTAAAATTAATTAATTAGTTAATTAATTTTTAAGTTAAAAATAGAACTACTATAAATGCACTACTGGGTATTTACCCAAAGCATACAAACATACTAATTCAAATTGATATATGCATCCTGATGTTTACAGCAGCTTTACCTACAATAGCCAAATTATAGAAACAGCTTAAGTGTCCATCAACTGATGAGTGGATATAGAAGAGGTGGTATGTTTATGTATAATGGAGTATTACTCAGCCATGAAAAAGAATGAAATCTTGTCATTTGCAACAGCATGGAGCTAGAGAGTATTATGCTAAATGAACTAAGTCAAAGACAAATGGCATATCATTTCACTCATATGTGGAATCTAAGAAACAAAATAAATGATCAAAGAGGAAAAAAGAAAAAAGAGAAAAGCAAATGAAGAAACAGATGCTTAACTATAAAGAACAAACTGTGGTTACCAGAGGGGAGGTGGCTGGAGGGACTGGTTAAACAGGTGATGAGGATTAAGGAGTGCACTTGTGATGGGCAGCAGGTATTGTATGAAAATATTAAATCACTGTATTGTATACCTGAAACTAATATTACACTGTATGTTAACTTGCTGACGTTTAAATTAAACTTAAAAAATAAAAGAAGAGGGGCAACTGGGTGGCTCAGTTGGTTGAGCATCCAACTTTGGCTCAGATCATGATCTCACAGCTGGTGAGTTTGAGCCCCACATTGGGCTCTGTGCTGACAGCTCAGAGCCTGGAAGCCTGCTTCAGATTCTCTGTCTCCTCTTTCTGCCTCTCCCCCTCTTGCACTCTGTTTCTCTCAAAATAAATAAACATTAAAAAAAATTAAAAAGAGGTGAGAGAGAGCATTAGTATCTTGCTACAGATTTTAGAATAAAAGCTTTCAGTTTTTCATTATTCAATATAATGCTGGGTGTGGGTTTCCACATATCTCCCTTTTTGTGTTGTTTCTTCTGTATACTTAATTTGTTGAGAATTTTTGTCATGAAACATTGTTAAACTTTGTCAAATGCTTATTCTGCATCTATTAAAATTATCATGTGACTTTTTATACTTCCTTCTGTTGATGTGGTATATCACATTTATTGATTGAGCTTTTTTAAACATGTATTCATTTTTGAGAGACAAAGAGCATGAGCTTGGGGTTGGGAGTGGGGGAGAGAAATAGAGAACAGGAACAGAATCTGAAGCAGGCTTCAGGCTCTGAGCTGTCAGCATAGAGCCTGACACAAGGCTTGAACTCATGAGCCATGAGATCATGACCCGAGCTGAAGTTGGAGATTTAAGCCACTGAGTGACACAGGTGCCCCTCACATTTACTTATTTATTTATTTATGTTAACCCATCTTTGCATCCCAGGGATAAATCCTAGTTGATCATACTTTATGATTCTTTTAATGTCCTGTTGAATTCAGTTGCTACTGTTTTGTTATGCAATTTTTCATTCATGTTACCAGCAGTATTGAATGGTAGTTTTGTTTCCTGTGCTGTCTGTATGGCTTGTTTTTAGGTATGTTGACTTCATAGAATTAGTTTGGAAGTGTTCTCTCTCAGTGTCTCTTTGGTAAAGGCTTAAGAAGTATTAGTATTAATTCTGTAAAAGTTTGGTAAAATTCGTCTATGAAGTCATCTGCTCCTGGGCTTTTTGTTGTTGGGAGGTTTGTTACTGGTATGTTCAGGTTTTCTACTTCATGATTTAGTCTTGGTAGAGTGTATGTTTCTAAAATTTCATCCATTTCTTCTAGATTGTCTAATTGGTTGGCATGTACTTATTTTTTATAGTCCTATATAAGCTTCCCCCCCTTCCCCGAATTTCTGTAGTATCAGTGTATCTCCTCTTTAGTTTCTGATTTTATTTATTTGTGTTTCCTCTCCTTTTTCTTGTTTGGTCTTTCTAAGGATTATTTGATTTGTTGATGTTTAAAAAAAAAACAAAACCTCTAAATTTTGTTGATCTTGTCTATCGTCTTTCTAGTCTCTATTTCATTTATTTCTGCTCTAAACTTTGTTTCCTTTTTTTTCCTTTTTGATAACTTTGGGTTTAGTTTGTTCTTCTAGTTTCTTGAGATGTGATGTTGTTCATTTAAGATCCTTCCTCTTTTAATGTGGGACTTTATTTCTATAAACTGTATACAATATAAACTGTATCCTATAAGTTTTGGCATGTTGCGTTTTCATTTGTGTTTGTCTTAAGATATATTTTTATTTACCCTTCATTTCTTCTTTTATCCAATGGTTGTTCAAGAGTGTGTTGCATAACTCCATGTATTTGTGAGTGTTCCCATTTCCCAGGTATTGTTGATTTCTATTTTTATTCCAGTATGGTCAGAAAAGGTATCTGGGATTATTTTAATTTTTTTAAAAATTTAACTACCAGCAACACATATGTAACAGTGTATAAAAGGAATTATATATTATGACTAATGAGGTTTTACTCCAGGTATGCAAGGCTGGTTCAACATATAGAAAACACATGGTGAGATACCACACCCATTTGTCCTCACATTCATAGCAGACTAAAAATACGGTAGAATTCGCTCAACCTGAAAACAAAACAAAAAAATCTATAAAAACCTACAGTTAAGATCTCATATATAAACACTATATATATGTTTATAGTTCTATTTATATACATTAATTAGTGAATGTGCAAATCTCAGTGTGACAATATAGATATACAAAGTAAATCATAGGATTAAGCACCAATAAATCACAGAGGCAAAAAAAATCGGCCTGTAAGTTTAAAAAATAAAACAATACATTTATGACTGGGAAGCTTTGACTTGGCTACAGTAATGTAAACAAGATGAGGGATGAGAGGAGTTGGTCACAATTATTATGGAAGAAATGGTACACGTACAGCAATACTAGGCCAGGAGAAAGGGGAGAAAATAACTACTTTTTATATATTCATGATGTGCCAAGCACAAAGCAGGGTATTAAATCATTACACACTCCACATGGTGTCCACATACTTTCTGTTTTCCAGAGAAAGCCAAATTACTTGCTGATCTTTTGTCTTTCATTACTGAAAAAGGATTCAAAATCAAGGTTGGCTAAAATCATATCTGTATACTTACCTCTATAAAACATAGTTTGGGTACAAGAGTCACAGTTGTCCTGTTCCTCCATCAATCATTAGTGTTGTCTAGATTTCTGTGTATAGTTATACCTTTGTGAGAGACTCTAGTGAATGAAAAGGAGTCTAGAAGTAGTTTCATCAGGGGAAAAGAAATGCTGACATAAATTGTTGAAAGAGCTGAGGACTATAATCTGTAGGAGAGAAAATTAAGCAGGGGTGATTTTGCTGAATTATATGTCTCTCTAATATTCACTTGTTGAAATCCTAACACCCAGTTCCTCAGAAGATAACTATATTTAGGGAAAAAGTCTTTAAAGAGGTTACTGAATTAAAATAAGGCCCTCAAGCTGAGCCCTAATCCTATATGACTGGTATCCTTAAAAAGGAGGACATTTGGATACACGGATGCACAAGAGAAGTTAGGAAGACCACATGAGGACAAAGTATCAAGAGGGTGGCCATGCAAGACAAGGAGAGAGGCCTCAGAGGAAACCAACTATACTGACACCTTGATCTCAAACTTTCAGCCTCAATAACTATGAGAGGATAACTTTCTGTTATTTAAGCAACACAGTCTGTGGTATTGTGTTATGAAAGCCATAGTAAACTAATAGAGAAGAGGTGGATAAAACCATTGACTTTGAAATATTATTGTCTTAAAGTGTACACATACTTGTTCTGAAGTATCCCACAAGAAAGCAAAATGAGAGGTAAAAATTTCCAGAAACAAATTATACCAAACCTATAAGTTGACTTTTGAAAATAAATTAGATTTTTTTAAAGACTGAATAGTTGTTCCCTGTATGTTGCTTTAAATAGCAAAAAGAACAAAAAGAAAAAAAAAAAGAAAAGAAAAGAAAAAGAAAAAACAAGGAGAGAGAAAGAAGAAAGGAAGGGGGAAAAAAAAGAACACCTTGTGTCTCCCTTTTGGCTATATAACTCTTATCTTTAGGTAACAAGTTAGATAATGCTCCAGGAAATACTTTGCTAATCAGACAGCCTGTAGCTTTCATTACATTGTCTTCAATGTGGTGGTTATGTGCTTGCTTTGCTTCCTATCTTCCACCCTAAAATACAAGGGGGTATACAGCAAGTCTGTTTTTATCTTCATATTCAGTATTTAGCCAGACTGAAAGAGGGGGCAGGCAATAATCATCTTCTGGAAAGAAGGAAAGAATGAAAGAAGGAAGGAAGGAAGGAAGGAAGGAAGGAAGGAAGGAAGGAAGGAATTAGAAGAGAGGGGAAAGGGAGGGAGTATGGACAGAAGGATGAACAGGGGTGCCTGGGTGGCTCAGTAAGTTGAGCTTCCAGACTTTGGCTCAGGTCATGATCTCATGGGTTCAGTTCATGAGGTCGAGACCCGCATCGGGCTCTATGCTGACAGCTCAGAGCCTGGAGCCCACTTCAGATTCTGTCTCCCTCTCTCTTTGCCCCTCCTCTGCTCATGTTCTGTCTCTGTCGCCTCAAAAATAAATGAACATTTAAAAAAAATAAAAAAAATAAAGAAGGATGAAGGAAAGAAAAAAAGGCAAATGAATGAATGAGGCAGTGCATTCCCCCTCATTCAGAATTATTCAGGAGGAACTAAATGACCATCTGGAGTATTGAAGAAGGAATTCTCAAAGGTGTATTATTTAGACTAAATATCCTCTATCTGCCTTTAAGACCGAAAATTCTATGAAGTTGTATATATTGAGAAACACTTAAAATATCAATGTATCCTTCAAAACTCCTTCAATTTTCTAATAAATAATGAGGTGATATATAGCATTTAAAATAGCAATTGGTTCTAGTCTGATTAATCCCTTGTTAGAATAATCATGCTCTCTACTTTCCCCAGGGGGTACTCAATTTAAGTGACATTCTTTATAATACATTATGTGCTTCCTCTTTTGAATTAAGAATATTTAAAAATAGCCATATAATAACAAATGAGTAAGTAAACATCCATTTTCCCTTCTTTGATGGTTAATTGGGAGATTATTCAGAAGTTATTTTCAAAGTTGAAATTTCTCTTTAGGATTAGTTACAATAGGTTTTTAAAAAAATAATTTTGTTTGTTTTATTTGGATGAAATGGATTTTTTTAAACTTTTTTAGCTCAGAAAAAAGGCTATATCTGTATTACTTAGGGCCCTATTTACACTCATCTAAAAAAATCTCTCTTTTACCAGTAATTACACACTGTTGATATATTTTTAAAGAACCATTCAATTATTTTTCTATTGTAAAATTAATTTGCCATTTTAGAGCTGAGTGTATTTGTATAGGAGTTACACACTTAACAGAAACCTTTTTAAAACGCTATGTACATTCATGTTCAGCCACAGGACCAAATAATTATAATAATTCAATGATCATCATAATAGTGAAACAAGTCTAGGCAATTAAATGTTTTTTTCAACAGAGCTTCTAGTTCCCTATCTGTTAGGGAAATTTTTTCATAGTTTTCCATTTAATGAAAGAAAACACATCGTTATACTGAAGTTAGAAAATTACCTATACTCTAGCCAGTTTAATGAAGTAAATGAATCTTTTTATTTCCAATAACTGATGATATCTTTTTATAGAGTTCCTGTCCCATATAGATAGTGGAGAAAAACAAACAAAAAATAATCTTAGTATAACTGAAAACTTCCCTGTGAGTAATATGAGCCGTCTCTTGGATAGCTCAATATTTTTTATTTAAACTATTCAGTGTGTAATGACCTAATAGAGGGGAATATTCAATGGATCCATAATCCTTAGTGCTCTGGTTACTGGGTTGGTGACTCATGTGTTATTTGCTTGGATTCCATCCATGGGCTTTCTTCTGGTATTTAATTCTAATTTCTGTAAATGGATTCTGGTAGCGGATGCTGAATTCTGTAAATGTAATATTTTGTTATTTGTCTTATCTTTCAGCTCTTCTATGTTCTTTTGATGTTTCTCTTGGGCATGTTGGACCTTCTTCAGCTCTTACTGATACTGACATATTATGGACTATAACTTCTCTTTGGTTTTGGGGTTTGAATGGTCAACTCAAGAGGTATAGGCTTCAGGATCACTCAGCTACCACCATGACAACTTATTTTCCTAAAACCTTCTCAACATAATCCCTAAGGGCATGTAGGAAATCTGGACATTTTTTATTCCATTTCATAATGAAAGAAAACAAAATTCAAGATATCCTACCTCCTCTCCTTCTGAATAATCTCTCTCTCTCTGCCTGCCTCTCTCTCTCTCTCTCTCTCTCTCTCTCTCTCTCTCACACACACACACACACACACACACACACACACACACACACACAGAACACATCGTACTTGGATGCAGCTGGTCCAAACTGAAGAAAGAGCAGACTTCAGTAAAGTTGCATATCAGATAATCAAATGAGAATCCAGGAAAAAATCTTGCTGTTTTTCTCACTTGTTTCTTGGGAATATCCTTTCTGGTTATGTAGGCATATGTGTCTCCTGGATCATTGCCTCACTTCTGATTTCTAATTTCTTTCCACTGCCCCAGAACTAGGTGTGGGAGGTTATTTCTTCTATGTAATATCCTAATTCTTTTTTTAATGTTTTATTTATTTATTTTGAGAGAGAGAGTGATCAGGGGAGGAACAGAGAGAGAGGGAGACAGAGAACCCCAAGCATGCTCTGAGCTGTCATCATAGAGCCCGATGCAGGGCTCAAACTCATGAACCATGAGATCATGACCTGAGCTGAAATCAACAGTCAGACCCTTAACCAACTAAGCCACTCAGGTGCCCTACTCAAAATTCTTTTTCATGGGTTAATTCTTTTTTTTTTCAAAATTTTTATTTAAATTCTAGTTAGTTAACATATAGTGTAATACTGGTTTCAGGAGTAGAATTTAGTGATTCATCACTTACATATATGTAATATCCTAAGTGTTAACCTGTGTTAATAAAATGCTATGTCTAATTAGGCAAACCTAGCTTAGAATGAGCCAAATTGAAACTACAGTAATTTAGGAAAATCCTTTTCTGACAACAAGGCTTCACTTTCAAAGAGATTATTTTTATACTAATATTCTCTTCTAGCAAACAAAAGTTGAACATTGATTCCTTTATTTGTGTTAGCATTCCAGGTATATGAGAACTAATCAGTGACATTCCTAATTTCACATCTGTCACCAGTATTTTCTCCTTACCAAACCTTAAGATAGATAGATATTTTGACTGAGAAGGAAGAATATGTTATATGGAAAAATGCAAAAGAGAAAAGCCAACTAACTGATTTCAGAAAGTATTACTCCAAATCCATTAGAAAGTATGAGCATTCAGAAAAAGAGGTAACATGGGGCGCCTGGGTGGCTCAGTCGGTTGAAACTACTACTTTGGCTCAGGTCATGATCTCGCGGTCTGGTCTGTGAGTTCCAGCCCCACGTTGGGCTCTGTGTTGATAGCTCAGAGCCTAGAGCCTGCTTCTGATTCTGTGTCTCCTTCTCTCTGTCTGCTCCTCCTCTGCTCGTGCTCTGTCTCTCTCTGTCTCTCAAAAATGAATAAATGTTAAAAAAAATTAAAAAAAAAAGAAAAAGAGGTAACATTAATTTCAAATTAATTGGTGTGTTAGAGACTGTGTGGCTGAAACAGCAGAGATTTATTTTCTCACAGTTCTGGAGTCTAGAATTCCAAGATCAAGGTGATGGCAGGGTTGGTTTCCACTGAGGCCTCCCTCTTGGCTTGAAAATAGCCACCTTCTTCCTGCTGTGTCCTTGCATGATTGTACATCTGTGCTTCTGTGTCTCTCCTTTTGATAAGGACACTAGTCCTTTTAGATAGGGACCCACTCTTATGACTTTATTTAACTTTAATTACCTCCTTAAGAGTCCTCATTTCCAAATATAGTCACATCGGGAATTAGAGTTTCAGTGTAAGAAATTTGGTGAACACAATTCAGTCCATAACAATCAGAATGAAGAAAATATATTTCCAAGTATTTCATGCTTGTTCCTGTTCTCTTCATATATTTCCTTATTGTGTCTTTATTTCTTCTCCTACAACTCTAGCAAAGCTTCAAATGACTTGTCCACTTGAAACTCAGGTGAAAAAAGTTAAGTTAATTAGACTACTCAGTTACTGGAATATTTTCTTCACTGGTCTGTGCAAGTTTTCTATGTTGAGTGATGGGTTGAATTCCTTGTATTCCCCTCCCCACTTTCACATCCCATAAGCAATTACTCCAGTGTTTTAATGGATGTCTTTTTATATGCTTTCTTGCAAAATTGGTATTGTTTTATATTACTCAATTTATGTAAATGTTATGCTATGTATTTTGTTTTATTTTATTTTATTTTTTATTTTTTTTTTACTGAAAACCAGGTATTTAAGATCTGCCCTTGTTTCTATGTGTGGCTCTAATTTGTGTTTCCAACCACTCTAAACATTCCATGGTATGCATCCAACACATGGCTTATGAATTTTGACAATTATTGATGTCATCTTTTGAGTTACCTGATATATACATCTATTCACATACCCGCAGTTGCACCTTTACTGAGAATTAACCCTTAAAAAGATCCCTGACATTCAAAAAAACAAACACAAATTACAAGTACAAATAAAACATAATAACAATAATGATTATAATAAACTATATTGACAATAATCAACTGTTAAGTAAACTGATTTAAGGAAATTCAAAAATTAAATAAGAAAATATAAGCCTCCAAGGCCTTCTGAAATTTTGTAGTAAAGAGGTATGATGGGACTAAAGTATGTGTTAAAAATAAGTGAGAGATAAAACAAAGGTAGTAGAGTGAGGTGATTTAGCTCGAATCCCCAAGAAACAACCCCTGAGGTGAATGTCTTGTACAAAAGATCAGTTAAAGACATTTCTCCAGGAGAAATTCTTAGGGATTGGGGGGAAAAAGCAGAATAGGGAGAGGAGGAAGCAATCCAAAAGCTCCATTTTAGGCAGAATGCCACCAACAGGATGTCCTTACAGGAGATTCCTAGAGAGTGAATTCATCCTCAGGATTTGTCCCTGTCCAGACTGGGCAGAGGATTTGCATAGAGCACCACCCAATTATTGAATGGCCAGTGAGTGGCTAAATGCTGTCTGGAGCTCTGTAGGGGGAGGGAACTTTCCAGCCCAATGCTCTTGCCCTTGCTGGCCAAGTGGCTGCAGCAGCCCAGGCATAATTCTCTGTACAGAGTTACAGGTGCATGTATATCAGAAACAACAGAACACAGAAACTAGGGGCTGGGTCTGAGGAAATGACAGATGGGATCTGAGCAGAGCACTGATAATGTCAGCTTTGTGTGAAAGACAGGAGATCTTGATCTGTTGACTAGATTGTAATGAAACATAACACCCAGCCAGACTGTAGACTGCCAAAATTTATGACTAACCAAGGTTGTTAAGTAGCACTTAATTTATTTACTGCTGTTTTAATGCTATGTAAAACTGTTCTGGATATGACTTGTAAAAACCTGGCAGTTTTTAGTTTTAGTTCAGCTCTAAATACCTTCCTTTTGCATTTGAGAAAATCTGAAACCTGGAGGGATTAAGTGACATCTTTCATGTCATGCCAAGTTCCAGTATAATTTCTGGGATCCAAGATTTCTGAACTCCATATTTAAGCATGAATTTTAGAAAAATAATGATTTTACACAATAACATTTATAATCACACAATTTAATGATTGCTTTAAAATGAAAACCTTGGAGTGCCTAAGTGGCTGAGTTGGTTTAGTGTCTGACTCTTGATTTCAGTTTAGGTCATGATTTCAGGGTTCTGGGATCTAGTCCTACATCAGGCTCTGCACTGAGTGTGTAAGCTTGCTTAAGATTCCCTCTGTCTGTCTCTCTTTCTCTGTCTCTCTGCCCCTCTCCCCAGACCATGCTTTCTCTCTAAAATTAAAAAAAAAGAAAAACTTGAAAATTTAGAGATTTTAGCCAATAAAATTTAGAGGTATATAAAGGTTCAGGATTAGGAGCATAATGGACACAAAGAAGTGGAAAATTAATTATAATTAAATAAACGGGATGAAAATGAGAACTCATAGGTGCAATACTGCTGAGTATAAAATTGGTGGCAGTCTGGATTATTTTCTTTAGATATTAGCATATCTGAAAAGAATGCTCCTCCAATGTATTCAGTTCTTGGAAGAGCCTTTAAGTTGGTCTGGTCAGTCAGTCATGTTTTAAAACCTGTCAGTGAAAGCACACTAAAAAAAAAAAAAAGTAAAAGAAAAAGAAATTAAGTTATCATTTTTTAATATCCTATCCTTGACCTATTTTCATATTTCAATTATTCCTTACAATTCTTCCAATATAACTTCTTACTTAATAGTACTTTTAAATGCAATGCTCCTCTTTAGCTAGGTAAGTGATTTTTACAGCTCTTCCTTCAAGTTGGTGTCATAAGTAGGTCAGCATAATGAAATATATATGGAGCAATGAGAATAAGCGATTTTTAAAAAGTTGCAGATTTAGTTTTGAGTTGTGGGCTCTTGTAAGTCTTTTTAGTTCTGAAAAATATTAGGCAGCATTATTTACAGTTCAAACTACTTTTACTGTCAAATAGAGCTTTTCCAGATTTTACAGAAGATAAAAATAAATTAAATAATTAGAAAATACTTTACACAATAAATGAAGAATCTATAAAAATATTTTATTTCAAGTTTGACATTGATAATTTATACTTGATTATTAAATAAAAATACAGTGTGTCAAGATAAATTTATCAATTATTCAACATTTCAGAATTCAATCACTTTCACTTACTTGTACCTTACCTGCATAAGTTACACAACATATTTTTAACTTTTAAATTTAGAATTTTCCTTAAGACCTTTAATAAATAACCAGTACTGTAACATAATTTTCCCAAATTAAGGTCAAGTTAAAGATTCATAAGTAATTCAGATGAATTAAACAGAAAGTAATTGTATATTTCTCTGTTTTATTTTTATTTTATATTTTATGATTGATTTTCTCTTGTATTTTAATGAGTATTTTAGGAAAATTACAATGAGATATGTCAAACAAGTTTAATTAACACTTATTTAATATGCAAAAAACCCCACCATTTTTCTTAAGTCAGTAGGATTCCTATGGTTTCTTATCCACTATCCTAAAAAAAAATGTGTCAGTCAAATTTTAAAAATTAATTTTATTATTAATACAAGACAAACATATATAGTTGGCATAGTTGAATCCAGGTTTTGTGGAGCTACTGCTTATATAATTTGTGGGAGCTCTTTCAGAGTAAAATGATTCAACCTTATAAATATGAAATTAGTACACATGTGAATGCTTACTTTTACACTGTGATGATAATTCACAAAAAATTATAAGAATATTTAAAAAGTGAAAAATATCACAAGTATTTTCTTTACATTTAGATTTTTTACATCCACTAGGATTCTTCCTTTCCATCACAACTGAATCTGAAAATAATTCTGAATCCCAATTATTCTGTAAAATAATAAAAAATTAATCTTAAATTAATTACACAAAATATGTGTAATGAATTTAAAAATTAACATTATGTTGCATTAGGCCATAAAGGGTAATTAAATACTCATAATATGTTGAATTCCTGACGGATATGTGTAGAAGTTTTATTAGTGGAACACTTGTTTCTTTGGGTCACTTTCACATGTCAGAGACCTTATGCATGATTGTTTCTTCTTTAACCACTATTCTTAAAGTTTTCTTTTTTAAAAATGTTTATTTGAGAAGAGTGAAGAGAGACAGAATGCGAGCAAGGGAGGGGCAGAGAGAGAGAGAGGGAGACGCAGAGTCTGAAGCAGGCTTCAGGGTCTGAACTGTCAGCACAGAGTCCTACATGTGGCTGGAACTCACGAACTATGAGATGATGACCTGAGCAGAAGTCAGATACCTAAAGAACTGAGCCGCCCAGGTGCCCCTATTTATTACTGTAATATAATCCCGATACCTTGGATTGCATAAAATAGATAACTTTATATACCAATATATTTGCTGTATGCAGTACTGCTCTATATGTGCCCTGCTGTCTTAGGAAATCTATCCATTTTATTTCAGGAGATTCACATAAAAAAGAAAACTATGTGGTGTGTCTATGTTTGTTTATGTTACATTGCTGAGTATTTTTCTGACAGGAGAGTACTTTCTATTTGAGTAGGTCTTGCTGAGAACATAATTGTCCACTCTGATTACAATTTTATATGTCTTAAGATTAGAAAAGTTTCCACAGGATAGTTACAGACCCCCTATCTTTATCTTATCTTATTTCTTCTCCAGTTCACAAATAGTAGCAATGAGAATTAGGCCATGTTGATATCACTGTTCCATCTCTTTAAACCATAAAGTCCTGTAAATCCCCTCAAGAGCCTTCCCATACCTGGGGAGTGGGAGCACATAAATGAGAATTCCTGAATCTTCCCTTCAGTAACTTCTTATAAATCCAAATAACTAAATAACTAAACAGATAACTAAATAGAACACATATAGCAGTTTTTCATGACTCTGTTACTGAAATTTACAGTGAAGCAGTGCAACAGAAACACTACATTAAAGCACCTGAAGGATAATGAAAGTACACAAGGCTGTTCCTAATATCAGGTGTTCCAAGACTACAGGAGGAATCCCTGTTCCACTTCCAAAAATACTTTACATAGTTTCTTATTCATACAGAGTTGTCTTTCTCAGGCTAAACAGTGACTTCTGGAAAAGCAGTGTATCAATTCAAATCACCTTTGGGATGGGTAATATATAGATTGCATTTCACACATTGCATGGTTTCTTTTTAAACAGAAAGTGATAGTGAAAAAGTATGTAGGAAAACTCACAAAGGAACTAAGTTGTTAAGTATTTTTTTTTCAGGCAGTAATAGATCAAGAGCTTTGCTGTGTTTCCAACCCATAGGTAGGAGAATAGGCAAGTGCTAACATATGTCAGAAGATTATACAAAATTCTACACCAGGGATCGACATAGGGAGAATGTTTATTAGAGTGATGACATAGGAAAAGCATCTGAAATAGGTAGTACTTGATATATAAATTATCAAGTAAACAGATATACCATACATGAAAACGCATAGTCTGTTACCACTCTGCTTACTTGCTGAACCAGAATGATCACTCAATACTCTGTCAAGTGGTAACTAATACAAAAGCTTTCCTCAGCCATTCCTTTCCCTTCAGGAGAATTGGGTCTTTCTTTTCTCTGTTTTCATTCCATCATGTGTTCCCATATGATGGCAATTATCACTATAAATGATAACTGCATACAGAAATATCTTGCCATTGGATAGTTCATGGCAAGAACTGTCTCCTTCATGGCAAGATTCTGTCTTGTTCATTTTGCATGCCCAACATTGTGTGATAACTGTTTAAATTCAATAAATGTTGGCTATAAGAATGAACACTGGGGCAATAGAAATAGCCAGACTTAAGGGGAAAAAAACTCATGGTCTATATTTGGTGAACAGTAAGTTAAATTTGACTAGCAAAAGTGAAATACACACTTGAACAAAAAACAAGAATCAAGGCTATAGCAATATTGAAGAGAGTCCTAAATGCTAATTGGTGTAGTTTATACTAAACTTGGTCGGCACCAGAGAGTCTTTAGAGGTATTTTAGCCAGAAGGTGGCATTCTTGAATCCCAACAAAGGATTGTGTTCTCATAAAAGCAGTTTATAGGCAGTGAATGAAAAATGAAGTATCTTTCCTTAATGCAAGGTATATTCAGGCAACTATTATAGTTGATATAATTCAGAATTAATAGTGTTTAACTGCATATTGCAGACTCCAAAGAGCAGAAGAATGAAATTTGTGTAGAGAAAAACTTAAGGAATTAACTTTGAACTGGAGAAGGGTATTTTTGTAAACAGTGTGATATAGTGACATGTACAGAAGGTGATGATTTTGTAGGTGCTGAGGAGGAAATTGAGTGTATTTCTGATTGCCATGTGTCCTCTAGGAAGTAACAGTGAAGGTCATTTGTTTTGTGGTCGATTGGGTTGAGGAAAAATGTAGGTAGAATTTGATGAGCCCTAAAGACAGAATAGCTTCTGTGGGTCTCTAGAAGAAGAAATGAGACCAGTGATATATAGGTGATGGGGACCAAGCTAAGTTTAGAAGCCACATGTACCATACAAAACTGACATGTCATTGTATTATATTTCCCACCTCTAATGAAAAGCTACCATGGTATCAGGTAACAAAACAAAATACAGATGATGTGAAACCTTTGTATTTTGTCAGTTTAGCTATGTAAGGACTACTTTCCCCAAAATGCCTTTCTCTGAGGAATTTCATGTTAACATGAACGACATCTTATTCACATATACATCTTTTGACTTACATAGACATTTTGAAAGGCAGAATGAAAATTAAACAGGTATAGAAAGATGATAGGCAGGTATATAGGTAGATAGATATACTATATAAATACATAGGAAGAGCTCAGAAGGCCAGCACAAGGCATGGGGTGTTGTTACTGCCCACACACGTAATAACTTATGTGTTGCTTCCCCTTATGGTATGGGATTGCATCTTGTCCCATGGCTTCCTCAGACCCTGCCAAATCCACCTTCAGAGTCTTCTACTCCTGGGCCAGATATACCTTTATTTCCTTGACAAGTATCACAAACTTCTGCATGACACCCTCATTATCAAAATTGGAGGCCTGAATGCACAGAGACACCCACAAGGTTCCTATCTATCCTCTTGGTTTACAGCTCATCTAAACAAGTCCAAAGTTATAATTGATTGCCTTGTTTTGTGTTCACTTCTCTTCGTGATTTCTTGTCTTGAGGATTTTAGTTTCCTGTGCCAGGGAGAGATGCCACAGACTCACATATACCACATAACCAGCTCAGTGTGTGTATATAGATATTGTGATAAATTAGATCAATATATTTAAATTTACAATTGTATTATATGGAAACATGTAAAAAGTTTGTAAGCGTTGATGGAATTTTCCTTCTAAATGGTTGAAGAAGTAGGCAGATAAAACTATACTCAATGGAGGGAGAAAATAACAATTCCCTAGGACCTGTTATATTTATTTAAAATAACTGCATCCTATTAAGTCATGGAATAAAATCAACTTGAGGCATATTAGGTGGCCCAGCCAGTGTTTTCCCTTAACTAACATCCTAAATTTAGTATTCTCCATGCAACAAAATGGGAAATTTATTAACATGCATCATTGTATTTTACAGAATACACCTGTTACATAAATACCAGAAAATTACATTCCTATTGTTGTGAGAGAAATCGAGCTATGTTTCACAACTAGCAAATACTTGCAAGCCAGACAGAATAGGCTACTGTAGTATTATAAATTTCTACTTCCAGTCTTTATTTTCCCACATTTTCTTTCTGAGTCAAAAGTCCTCTCCTGTTTGTAGGTATATTTCGTAGCTCCAGTAAAAAATGATTTAGACAGACTTCTCTTGGTTTTGTGAAATTTAGAGAAGCACACTTTTTAAAAAATATATTCTTTGTCAACCTAAACAAAAAAGCAATGTTTAGAAACAAGTTGATTACAGGAGGCAGAAAATGAGAGTGATCATGAGGAAATTTTAGATGTGTAAATACATTTGAATGCTAGCTTCATCAATTATAATTTCTGTTACTTTGGACAAATTATGTGTTCTTTTCAAGCTTCAATTTTATCATCCATAAAAGAGCATTATACATACTGCACTTTCTCTACTGTCAAACCCTCCTTACTTGGCATTTGTGGGTTCTTCTTTCATCATCTCTATCCTTCTACTTAACTCAGCGTTAGTCCTCTGATAGGCAGGGCCATGCTAGTACCTTAGCTGAACTTCATAGTCTCTGAAAAACATCCTTCTGAATACTATTTGTCTTCTTAGTCCTCACATGTACTATGGAAATTAGAACTTTTAAGATGATCTTTAGAGTAGATATGAAACAACATTAGCAGGAGGTAATTATATGTAATTTACTTCAGGGGTAACACTTTTCACAAGCTGAATTCACCCACTACTATGATAGATGTTAATAGGAGTTTAAAATTCCATACTTAATTTACCATTGAGAAACTAACACTGGCCATAGTTTGCTGTGGTGACAAAGGAGATTTTTTCACAATTAATTGAAAAAAACTTAAAATATTCTTTCCTTTTCTAGCTGCATATCTTTGTGGGTCCATATTTTCTTCATATGTACCCAACACAATTCATAGCAACTTACTGAATGCAAATACAGATATGAGGAATAAGCCACCTTCTGTTTACACCAGATTTATAAATACAATGAAATATCATTTAATAGCTTTGTAATTTTCAAATACTTTTAGTTTTTGGAATGCAGTTTTTCATAAGAATGTTCTCTAATATTTTGGGGCACCTGGCTGGCTCAGTTCGTTAAGGATCCGACTCTTGGTTTCCACTCAGGTCATGATCTCGAGCCCCATGTCAGGCTCTGCACTAACAGCTCAGAGCCTGATTGGGATTCCTTCTCTCTCTCTCTCTCTCTCTCTCTCTCTCTCTCTCTCTCTCTCTCTCACTGTCTCTGCCCTTACCTATTCACTCTGTCTCTCTCTCAAAATAAGTAAACAAACTTAAATATAGATTTAATATTGTAGTCTTTGACTAAATTTTTAATTTTTTGTTTTAATTTCAATATTGTACATATAGAAATAAACAAAAGCTCTTTGACCTCCTCAATAAATTTTCTAAGATTATAAACAGATTGAGATAATAACATTTGAGATCCTCCATTCTATTTTATTTTGTTTGTTGACTGGTCTGTCTTTACGTAAGTGTCATACCCTCTTAACTACTGCAACTTTAAAAGAAATGCTGGCATTGAGTAAGACCAGTTCTTTCACTTTCTATTTCTTCTTCATAAGTTCCTTGTGGAGCTGAGAAATAAGGTAAGGAAAGTAAATTTTACCTTATATTTCAAATACTCAAGAGGTGGGAGGGAGGATGCGTGAAATAAGTAATGGGGATTAAGGAGTGCACTTGCTGTTATGAGCACTGAGTGTTGTATGGAATTGTTGAATTGTACACCTGAAACTAGTATTACACTGTATATTAACTGGAATTTAAATAAAAATTTAAAAAATACTCAAGTATATTTGAATTTGTAGTTTCATATGTACATATTTACATAATAAAATTTAAAATATGCATTTAATAGCTCATTGAATTAATATTAAAGACATAATAGCCTGAGTGACTGACAAATTAAAATGTCAGACCATTTAACTCATCAACAATAGGATTTGGTCATGACTCATGAAAAGGAAAAGAAGAAACCAGTCAACAGAACAGTAATAGTAATAGTAAACAGAATATCACTAAGAAGAATTTATTTATCTGAGAAGTATAAAGCATTCAGATTAATGTTGTTGGAAAGCACAGTATTTAATATGAATCAGAGATTTCTCAATATATAAATGTGTTGGCAAGAATGCTAGTTGGGAATGTAGACTTGAAATATAGAAATGTTTCAAAAACAAATTATATCAAAGAAAATTAACAGACAGATGAGCAGGTATGTATAAAAATGTTTATAAGAAGAATGCAACGTATAAGTTAAAAATTAAATATTCACTGATGGGGTATAAATATATATTA
The DNA here is from genome assembly GCF_018350175.1 of Felis catus. Taxonomy (NCBI): domain Eukaryota; kingdom Metazoa; phylum Chordata; class Mammalia; order Carnivora; family Felidae; genus Felis; species Felis catus. Next base: position 59,771,780 of record NC_058372.1, read on the forward strand.
TATTATATTAAGTAAACATGAATAAGAAATATATCCCAAAATAAAGTGTTGAACAAAAAGTCACATAGGAATAGGATTTACACATAAATATTTCAGAAATATTAATATAATTTTAAGTTAACATAGGGACTAACCTATTTTTCATCTATAGTTCTCCTTATATTTTATTTCATTGATTCATTCTCTCCCTCTCAATTATATATATCCTATTTTCCTTCTAAATTATCATAGCCAGACTTTTTAATAAGTAAATCTACAATCTTGCATAGGATAAAAATCAAGTTTAGAAGCATATTCACTGATATCCCTTTATTTACTTTAAAACATTTAATGTTTATTTATATGAGAGAGAGAGAGAGAGAGAGAGAGAGAGAGAGGCAGAGAGAAGGAGACACAGAATCCAAAGCAGGCTCCAGGCTCTGAGCTGTCAGCACAGAACCCGATGTAGGGCTCAAACTCTTGAACTGCGAGATCATGACCTGAGCCAAAGTCGGACACTTAATCGACTGAGCCACCAAGGCTCCCTGATGTCCCTTTTTCAATGTTTATTTATTTTTATTTATTTTTAATTTTTTTAACATTTATTATTTTTGAGAGACAGAGAGAGACAGAGCATGAGCATGGGAGGGGCAGAGAGACAGAAGGAGACACAGAATCTGAAGCAGGCTGCAGGCTCTGAGCAAGCTGTCAGCACAGTGCCTGATGTGGGGCTTGAACCCACAAACCGTGAGACCATGACCTGAGCTGAAGTTGGTTGCTCAACCGACTGAGCCACCCAGGCACTCCGACATCCCTTTTTTTTTAAATTACACTTCTTATTTTGTGATAAAATATGGAGATATGAATATTTACACAGTGATGATACATAACATTTTCATCACCACAAGAATTCCTCATATTGCCTTTTTACAACCATGCCCTCTTACCTCCTGTTCCCATCTCTTCAGTAAGCCCTGGCAAGCACTAATGTGATCTCCATTCCTATAATTTTGTCATTTCTACATTATATAAATGAAGCTGTAAAATATGTAACCTTTTGGGATTGACTTTTATCACTAATATAATTCTCTTGAGATCAGTACAAGTTGTGAATATCAATCATTCCCTCCATTTTTTTGCTGCATATTAGTTCATAGTATGGATACACTAGTTTGTTTAACCATTCATCCATTGAAGGACATCTGGATCATTTCCAGTTTGTGGCTATTATGCGTAAAGTTGCTATAAACATTCACAAATGTGTTTTTATGTGAACATAAGTCTTCATTTCTCTGGGGTATATGCACAGGAGTATTTTTGTAGGTTTGTATGGTAAATGCATGTGTAATTTTATTTTTAAAAAAATGTTGAATGGTTTTCCAGACGGACTATAGCATTTTAAATTCCAATCACTAATATATAAGTGATCCTGTTCATCCACATCCTTGTGAGTGTTTTGTTTTGTCACTATTTTTTATTTTAGCCATCCATTCTTATAGGTGTATACCGACATCTTTATTGTGGTTTGAATTTGCATTTTGCTGACGGATAGTGATATTTAACATATTTTGAAGTGCTTATTTGCCATCTGTATCCTCTTTTCACTTAAATGTCTGTTTATGTAATTTCCCATTTTCTAATTGATTTTGTTTTATTCTTCAGTTCTGAGAGTTCTTTATATATGATATAAACTAGTCATTTTTTGGATATATGGCTTGTAAATATTTTCACCCACTCTGTACATTGTCTTGTCTTTTTTTATATTCTTAACAGTCTTTAACAGAGCAAAAGTTTTTCATTTTTATGAATCTCAATTTATTAATTTTTTCTTTGTCAGATCATGCTTTTAGTGTCTAATTTTCTAATTGACTAATTATAGATCTTAAAGATGAGATATAAGATATTTGGTTTAAAACTCTGACACATCTAGGGGCGCCTGGGTGGCGCAGTCGGTTAAGCGTCCGACTTCAGCCAGGTCACGATCTCGCGGTCTGTGAGTTCAAGCCCCGCGTCAGGCTCTGGGCTGATGGCTCAGAGCCTGGAGCCTGCTTCCGATTCTGTGTCTCCCTCTCTCTCTGCCCCTCCCCCGTTCATGCTCTCTCTCTCTCTCTCTCTCTCTCTCTCTCTCTCTCTCTCTGTCTCAAAAATAAATAAAAAAGTTGAAAAAAATTTTTTTTAAAACTGACACGTCTATCAAAGATTTGTTTTGTTTGTTTGTTTGCTTATGGATGGCTAATTGTTTCAGAATCATTTGTTGAAAAGGCCACCTTTACTCAACTGAACTGATTTTACATCTTTGCAAAAAATCAATGGGGCATATGTGCATAAGTCTGTTTCTGATTTCTTTATTGTTCTACTGATCTATGCATCCATTCCTTCATCAATACCACACAGTATTAATTACTGTAGCTTTATAATAAGCCTTGAAATTGGGAACATTTTCTTCCTACTTTATAGGTTTTTGTTTTCCAAAATTTTTTTAGCTATTCAAGTTCTTTTGACTTTCCATATACATTTTAGAATAATTCTATCTCTAATCTCAATCCTGCTGAGATTTTGATAGTTATTGCATTAATCCTGTAATTCAATTTATGAAGAACTGTATCTTTACTATTTCAAAATAATCTTCCAATTGATGAATACAGTAATCTCTCCATGTATTTAGATGTTATTTGAATTCTTTCATCAGTGTTACATATTTTTCAAAATATTAGTCTTGTACATGCTTTATTAAATTTGTATTTAATTGTTTCATTTTTTAGAGAGATTGTGAACAGCACTGAATTTTTAATTTTGGCATCCACATGTTTATTATTAATATACAAGAATACAATTGTCTTTTACATATTTATTTTATATCATTCTTTTTTAATTCCAGTGTAGTTAATATACAGTTGTTATATTAGTTTCATGTGTACAATGTGTGAGTCAATAATTCCATATAATACTCAGTGCTCATCAAGATAAGTTTACTCTTAATCCCCTTCACCTAATCCACCCATCCCACCACCCACCTCCCCTCTGGTAACCGTCCGTTTGTTCTCTACAGTTAAGACTCTCTTTATGTTTTCCTTCCCCCACTACCCCCCTTTTTTTTTTTCTTGTTGTTGTTGTTGTTGGTTTTGTTTCTTAAATTCCACATATGAGAAAATAATATGGTATTTGTCCTTCTCTGACTGGCTTATTCCTCTTAGCATTATACTGTCTAGATCCATCTATGTTGTTGCATCATTCGGACTTACTAAAATTATTTATTAGTTCTTAGAGAATTTTTTGTTGCTATTGTTTTCATATGTTCCCTGGGATTTTCTACACAGTCATGTTGCTATCTGCAATTAGAGACAGTTTTTTTTTCTGAACTGTATTTTTTTTTTATTTTCTCTTTCTTTAGAACTATATTAAATAAGAAGCGTGGGAGAACAATTTTGCTTCATTTTTGATCTTAGAGGGAAAGCATTCAGTGTTTAATAATTAGGTGTAATGTATATTTTCAAAGTTTCCTCTATTACTGTTTTTCTGAGATACTTTATCATAAATGGACAATGAATTTTGTCAAATTCTTTTTCTACATCAATTGATTAGATAATGTGATTGTGTTTTTTTTTTTTTTAGCCTATTAATATGGTGGATGTGGCTTATACTGATTGATTTTTGAATGTATAGCCATTCTTCTTGAATTTCTGGAATAAACTGCATTTTCTCCTATTGTATAATTATTTTTATATATTATTGAATTCTATCTGCTAATATTTTGTTAAGGGTGTTTGTTTATGTTCCTTAGGGATATTGATCAGTGGTTTTGTTTTCTTTCTTTCTTTCTTTCTTTCTTTCTTTCTTTCTTTCTTTCTTTCTTTCTTTCTTTCTTTCGTTTTACTTGATTTTATCTGGTTTTGGTGTAATAACAGCTTTAGAAAATGAACTGAGAAGTTATCTCTTCTCTTCTATTTTCTGGAAGAGATGGTATAACTGGTATTAATTCTTTAAACATTTGGTGGAATTCCAGTAAAATCATACGGTTCTGAGTATTTCTCTTTTGGGTATTTTAAAATCATGAATTGGATTTTCTTATTAGTTATAGAGCTATTCAAATGATCTATTTCATATTAGGTGAGGTGTGGTAGGTGTTTTATTTTCCTAGTAATTTGTCTACTTCATCAGAGTTATTAATTTATGTATTCAGTTGTTTTGATATTCCCAAATTATTCTTTTAGTGTGTTGAAGGAAGTGGTAAGCCCTGTGTCGTTCTTCATAATTGGTAACTGTGCATTCTCTCTTTTACTTTGTCAGCCTAGCTAGAAGTTTGTCCATTGCATTTACTTTGCCAATAATTATTTCTTTGTTTACTTGATATTCTCTATTGTTTTCCTGTTTACAATGTCATTGATTTATGCTTTTATCTTTATTATTTCCTTTGTCTATTTGCTTTCCATTTAGTGCTTCTTTCTTTTTTATATTCTTATGGTGAAAGTTTGGATTATTAATTTGACACTTTGTGTGTTTTCTAATATCCATATTTAGTACTAACAACCAGTCTCTCAGCTCTGCTTTAGTTGTGTCCCACAAATTTGGTGTATTTTTTATTTCCATTCAAATGTGTGTGTTTGTTTAAATATGTATTTCACAGACTATTTTTCACTCATAGATTATTTAGAATTTTGCTGTTTATTTTCCAAGGCTTGCTGTAGATTTTCCTGTGAATGTTGATTAGATCTTGATTAGATCTTTTTGCTTGATGGTATTATTGAGCTCTTCTATATTGATACATTTTCTGTCAAGTTGTTCTATCAATTGTTTTTTTTGGGGGGGGGGGGGTTGGTGAGTAAGAGGAGTACCAGATTCTCTCAACTCTAATTGCGAATTTGTCTATTTTTCCTCTTAGTTCCATTAATTTTTTGTTTTACATATTTTGCAGCCCTATATTTTAGTGCATTCATATTAGAATTGTTGTTTTCTTTTTTCCTCTATCCTTAATGAGGTTTAATTGACAAAAATTGCATACATTTGAAATGTACATGTGATATTGATATATATATATATATATATATATATATATATATATATACCTTGTGAAATGATTATCACAAGCTAATTAACATTAACACATTGGTCTGCTCACATAATTATTGCCCCCATCTCCTGAATTGGCTAGAAAATTTAAGAACTATTTTTATAAATAAATTTCAAGTACATAATACACTATTACTAACTATAGTCATCCTGTAGTACTTTAGATCCTTAGAACTTACTCATTTTAGAAATGCAAGTTTGTATCCATCTCCCCATTTCCCCCACCCTGGTAACCACCACTCTACTGCCTGCTTTTATGAGTTCCATTTTTTTAAATTCTGTAAATAGATGAGATCATACAGTACTTGTCTTTTTCTGTCAGGCTAATTTTATTTGATATGATATCCTTCAAGTTCACTCATATTATCACAATGACAGGATTTTCATATATATATATATATACACATATATATATACACACACACACACATACACACACACACACATATATATACATATACATACATATATATTTATATACATATATATACACACACGGTGGAGTATTATTTATATATTTATGTCACATTTTCTTTATTCATTTAATGTTGATGGAAATCAGGTTTTTTCCATATCTAAGCTATTATAAAAAATGCAGTGAACATGTTAGTGCAGGTATCCCTTTGAGATAGTGATTTTATTTTCTTTAGGTATTTACCCAGTTGTGGGATTTCTGGATCATATGGTAGATCCACTTTTAATCTCTTGAAACCGCACATTGTTCTGATAATGGCTATACCAATTTACATTCCCACCAACAGGTTATAATGATTCCCTTACCAGCACACCCTCACCAACATTCATTATTTCTTGTGTTTTTAATAATAGTCATCCTAACAAGTGCGAGATGATATCTCCTTGTGGCTTGGCTTTGCATTTGTACCCTGATGATTAGTAATTTTCAGCACCTTTTTATGTAACCTGTGGGACATTTGTATGTCTTCTTTGAAAATATCTATTTAGGTTTTCCTGATAAACCATTTTTTTTCATATGTAATATACCCCTCTGGTAATATTCTTTACTCTGAATTCTGCTTCATATTATATTAATATAGATCTACTTTCACTTGATTAATGTTTACTTGATACCTTTTTCCATCTTTTTACTTTCAAACTGCCTATATTGTTATATTCGAAGCAGGTTGAGTTTCTTGAAATTTGTTTATTTACTTTGAGAGAGAGAGAATACAAGCAGAGGAGGAACAGAGAGTGTGTGGGGAGAGAGATAATTCCAAGCATTCTCCTACTGTCAGCACAGGGCCTGATGCGGGGCTCGAACTCACAAGCTGTGAGATCATGACATGAGCTGAAACCAAGATGCTTAACTGACTGGACCACCCAGGCACCCCAGGAGTGAGGTGTTTTTTTTTTTATAGACAGTATAGAGTTGGGTCATATTTTTAATATATGCTGCATTTTGAGTAGTATATTTATACCATTTGTATCTATTATAATCATTGGTATATTAAGACTAAAATATTCTAATTTATTTTTTGTTCTGTTTTTTGTTAATTCTCTGTAATCTTTTCCCTACTTTTATGTTGATTACTTGAACATATTTTGGAATTTTATCTTCATTTATCTATAGCAATTTAGTGCATTTTTTTGTATAGCTTTGTTGTCGGTTGCTCTAGATATTGTGTTATATATGCAGTATTTATCACAGTGTCCTGTTACTATTTTTTTAAGCCCAGTATAAAAATGCTTTTTGCATACATTTATCTTCTCCAGAGTAAATACAATTGTCAAATATCTCCCCTACATACACTTAGAACCATTTTTGGCAGTGCTAGAGTATAAAATATAAAAATATAAAATATAATTTATAAACTTCAAAAGGCTTGCCTACATATGGTTTCCCTATCACATTATTTCTTCCTTCCTTCAGATGTTCTAAAATTCTTTCCTTTATTATTTATTTTCTCTTTGGGAGAATTTCCTTTAGTCACTGTTTTGGGGTAATTCAATTGGTGAAAAATTCTCTTTATTTTCTCTTTCTGAAAATATCTGTTTTTCCCCTTCATTCCAGAAGGATATTTTTATAAGCTATAGGTTCTGAATTGGCATTTCTTTTCATTATGTACTTGGATAATATCATACCCTTCTTTCTGGTCCCCACTGATTCTTACAAGAAAAGTTGCTGACATTCAAATTGTTTTTCTTCTTTATACGTGTCATTTTTCTCTGGTTTCTTTCTGTACTATTATTTGTTTTTAATTTCCAGATAGTCACTTATGTGATGTCTTGATATGGATTATGGATTTGAGATTTAATCACTTCTTGAATTACCCTTACAATATTACATATTACCCACCACGTATTACCTGGGAGGGTAATATGTGGTTTTGTCTCTTGCTAAATTTGGGAAATTCCCTCATCATTTCTTTGAGTACTTTTTCAACTCAACCTTCTATTTCTCCCTGCTTCTGTGATTTCAGTGAAGCAAATATTGTATCATTTGTTATAGCCTCATAGGTCTTGTTTATTTTGTTTCTGGCCTATTTCTTCTTTGCCATTTAAACTATGTAATTTCATTTTTTTTAATCTACCAGTTTACTTATTCTTCCTCTATTGCCTGTATTCTGCTGTTGAATCTGTTCAACAAACCTTTTATTTCATTCATAATTTTCAGTTCCAAAATTTCCATCTGATTCTACTTTATATTTTCTATTTCCTTTCTGAGACTTTTTGATTTATTACCAAATTTTTGTTGTTTCTAATGTGCTCATAATTGTTTGTTGAAACATTTTTACTATAACACTTTTAAAATATTTGTCAGATAATTCTAACATCTCTGTCATCTATTGTTTGACGCTTTGAATTGATTTTGAGACCTCCTGCTACAACAGTGATTTTTTTATTGAAACAGACATTTGTATATTATGTTATGGGACTCTGGATCTTAATTAAACCTTCTGTTCTAACTGACTTTTACTGATATCATTCCAATAGAAGTGGAATGCCACATCATCACTGTGAGACAGACACAGGATTTTAGGTTCTTCACTTGGCCGACATGATTCCTAGGTATGGGGCTCCTGATTACTGCTAGGTAGAGATTGGAGCTCTGATTCCACATATAGTCTCCCAAGACACTATAATGCAGTTATTCTCACCACTGGGAATACAGTAGGAATGATGAAAGTCCATACTCTGGAAATCAGGCTTCCTTTGTGGTCTCCAGAGATAACACAGATGGGTCCTTGTTGCCAACTGGTGGAGATGAAAGTCCTGGCTTCCTACTTGGTCTCCCACCTAACACTACCCCAGTGAGGTGGTCAGGCATTTTATCACAGTCTCATAAAAGTGGGTGTCTAGGCTTCCCACTTAGCCTTTGCGGATGTGGTTGGGTAGGGGGTCACATTTTTTCTGTGGTATTTACCATATTTAAAGCAATTATTTTCTACAAGTTATCTGTCTTGCTAATATTTCCCTTTCCTGGTCCTTTTGCTAGAGAGAGAGTCCTTTTGTTGGTGCTTATTTTGTCTATGCTTGTAGGTATTTTCAGGTTGATCGTTTCTTCAGCTCCAAGTCTGGGATATATGAAGAAACAGACACACACACACACACACACACACACACAGAACTTATCACCTTGTTATTCCTCAGTTCCTGATATTCTTAGGAGGTCTGCTTTTTTTCACTTAAATTTCTGCCTTCTTATGTTCATTTTATATGTAATGTCCAGAGTTTTTAATTGTACTTAGCAAAGGAATAGTAAAAAGTATATCCATTGTGTGTTTCTAAAACAAAAGCTTAATCTTATTTTTAAATATTAAAAATCTTTTTGGAAAATCCAAGCCACATGAGTATATCTTCATTCTTTATTCACTATTCCTATTCTCCACAATTCTTTAGGGTTCCTGGAACATTTGAAATCTCATATCCAAAATATTTCAAATATAATGTGCTCAGGTCAGAGGAGTAATTTAGCATACTAATTTAAGGTACTATTTTTCAATTAATTCACTAAAGTATTTTTTTGTGGTATTTTCAATTGAATAATAATTTGAGGGAAAACACAAATGATTTCCACAGTTCCATTTTCTGTCATTTGTTAATATTGTAAATCCTCTTTAACTTAATTGATACATTTGAAATCAACCCTGAAAACTTTAGAAATAACTAGACTAGCCATAATGTAAAACTATTTGAAGGTCAAAAGACTGTGCATTTAACATTATAAAAATTAAATTTGAAAAAAGGAACATTTATTTTATTTTTTTAATGTTTATTTTTGAGAGAGAGACACAGAACACAAGCAGGGGAGGGGCAAAGAGGGAGGAAGACACAGAATCTGAAGCAGGCTCCAGGCTCTGAGCTGTCAGCACAGAGCCTGATGTAGGGCTCAAAATCATGAACTAGGAAATCATGACCTGGATGCTTAACGGACTGAACCACCCAGATGCCCCAAGAAAAGTATATCATATTAGATTTAAAATTTTTTAAATTTAAATTCTAGTTAACATACACTGCAATATTGGTTTCAGGTGTATAATTCAGTGATTTGTCACTTACATAAAATATCCAATGCTCATCACAAGTGCCTTCTTTAATAGCCATCACCCATCTAGGCGATCCCCCCCCACCTGTCTCCCTTATATCAGATTTTATTCTTGGCTACCTTTCAACTTAAGAATTAATATGTCACCTAATAGCATCCTTTTTTTTTTCATGTGTTCATGAGCCGAAATTTTGATTTTCAACTCATAACTTAAGTATAATTATTTTCTAGCAACCACATTTGATAATTTGCTTCAGAAGTAGGGTATTCAAAAGATGCTTTCCACAGTCACAATGAGTATTCAAAAATTGGTGAACAATTTTAAACGATTATAAGAACATGACTACTTTCTCTGACCAATTTTCTAGTCTCTCTGTAAAATGATAACCTGCTTGTAGACCTTGCAATTAAGTCCATTGCTCAGATCAGTAAGTGAGTCTAGGCTTAGACCTATCATAACATGCAAACAGAACAAAATAAAGCAAAACAAAACTACTTATTTGTGACTGACTTTCATAGACATTAAAAAAAATATTTCTAAAATAGAAAAAAAAGTGCTATGTTTAGGAAATTGTGCTGTGTGTATCTATTATTTATTAAAAACAAAGACATTCTAGTTCCGTTCATTGTAGTCATCTTGTAGATATTACACTATTTTTTAAAAAATTAAACAGGGGCGCCTGGGTGGCGCAGTCGGTTAAGCGTCCGACTTCAGCCAGGTCACGATCTCGCAGTCCGGGAGTTCGAGCCCCGCGTCAGGCTCTGGGCTGATGGCTCAGAGCCTGGAGCCTGTTTCCAATTCTGTGTCAACCTCTCTCTCTGCCCCCCCCCCCCGTTCATGCTCTGTCTCTCTCTGTCCCAAAAATAAATAAACGTTGAAAAAAAATTTTTAAAAAATTAAACAAAACAAGTATATCAACTTAGTCCATTTGGGCTGCTATAATGAAATACCATAGACTCTGTAGTTTATAATCAATGAGAACTTCCCACATTCTAGAAATTGGAGGTCTAAGGGTACCTGCATGACTGGGTAATGGCCCTCTCCAGGTTGCAGACTTTTCATTGTATCCTCACATAGCAAAAGGAGCAAGGGAGCTTTGAGCAGTCTCTTCTATGACAGCACTAATCCTGTCCATAAGGGCTCCACCCTCATGACCTAATCACCTACCTTCATCTTTGTACTTAGGATTTCAATATGAATTATGAGGAAGATACAAACATTCAAATCATAGCAGATATATTCTGGGAAAGTGAATAACATTTATAAAATTAAACTTAAGCAACAAAAATAAAGTAAATAGTGATATTAATTAAAAAGATTTAGTAGATATCTCATACAAAATGTCTATACGTATAGAGGGAGATGAAAAATGCATGTAGAATCTTGACGAGTACTTCAGGTGATGTGTCAGAGAATGGCAGGGGGATGATAAGAAGTTATGGTCATTGAGGTAAGACATGCAGAGTACTCAATGCAGCGTCTGATACTGGTAAGATCTCAACAAATGTCAGTTTTATGTCTTTTTATAAGGAATCCACAGAGGTGATGATCGGGAGAGGTTTGGGGAAAGGTTTAGTCCTACTAGCTGCAATAAATCATAAAAAAAAGACCAATAATCATGATAAATTGTGATTTGACTTAAACACTAAAATATTCTATGAAATTTATATGCTATAGTGTTTTGTTTGTTTAAAGACAAGTGAATAATATTTAGAGAAGCCAATAATCTTTCTTATGCTTGTTCTGTATAAATACGCATGCCAGAATCATGCAGTCACCTTTGCATACAATATACTTTTTCAAATGAATTTTTATCGTTTAAAAAGCATACCAACTGTTTTATCAAACATATAAGGCCAAGGTTGAGTAGGATTTAAAGAAAAGCTCATTTCTTTTATTATTAGACTTTATATTTCAGGGGAGAAATAGAAAACATGCGTTGAATGGTATATGTTGGTATGATGGTAGCATATTAATGGTACTGTTACCTTTATCTTTTTTTCTTCTTTTTTGGATCAATTGTATTTCTAAGATGCCAAGTAATATCAAATTAGTGAAAAAGAGCCAAAGCGGTTAACAGTGTTGCCTCCATAAAACAAAAGGTTGAATAATCATAGTCTACATATTTCACTACACTTAGGCTCAGGTAATCATAACATAATGTTAACTGACAAATATCATACCAAAGCAAAAATCTGACTTTCCACATTTTGAGCAATAATGTATCATCGATATGAATTTTCTGCTAATATCTGTGCAGATGGAATTGCACATTTTGTTTCTTGTGTTAACTTAGAAGAGAGTTTTGTGTTTCTGAAAAACGAAAAAAGTAATTTAAGTCAATTACCATGTACTCTCTTTATAATTGTAATCATGCCAAATTATGTAATTACAAAATATTACAAGTATCATCAGTCATATACTGACAGCTTATAATTATGTAATTACCATGTGGACTTAGAATTATGACACCTAAAGATGTCAAAAATATTTAAGGATGATTATTAACTCTTTCCTAGTATTATGATTCTAATTGAATTATGTAACATTCATACAAAAAAACAGGGACTTGTTACAACATCTGCAATTATAAACATGACACAAAATAAAGAAAACTTTGTGACAAGTAATTTACATTTAAAATATTCTGAAATATTCATTTCATATGCACACATACTTTATGATAAAAACATTGAAGTGTATTTCTGGAAGACGATAGTTTTTCATATCATTAAAATAATTTAAAATGGTTATATATCCAGTTATTCATATAAATGCATTTCTAGACAACCCATAACTGAAAAGCAACGTATATACAATGCATAAGTATTTTTTTTGAACTGGATGAAATTTCACATATGTTCATTCAATCTAGTAGCTAATTTAACATACATTTTTTAGAAAATAGGAAGCTGGATTATGGGTGTTTTGAGGACTTTTTAATCAACAGGAAGCCAAAAGGCATTAATAAAACAACAGATATATTTGACTATATAAAATTAATAACTGTGGTAGCTTCATTATGCTACTGCCTATCTCTCCCACTGATTACAACTAATCCCAGAAAGTAACCACTTAACTTTGAACAAATAAAAGGCCTTTGAAGACATAAGCAAATAGAATGGAAAAGGAAGTCAAAACTTAAGGAAGATTCCCACAAAGGCGTGAGCTTCATTATTGTTGTATGTGTTTTTTGTGCTTTGTCTTGTGGCTTTGCATGGGAAACAGTCCTCAGTCTAAGAGCTGCACAGAAAAATAGTGATGTAGATGACTAAGTCTATAATAGAAATCTCATCTTTATGGTCAGCCAGGAGAACTTTGAAAACTGAACTCTGCAGACAAAAGAGTGTGGGAAGTACAGAGAGAAGAGAATGCTGAGGAAAGGGATCTTATAATTATGTGTACAAATCCTCATAAGACCAGGGTACACCCCTGAGCTGTGCATGTGGTAGGAAGGCATAGAGCTGCATAGAAGAAATTTTGAGATATAGGCTTAATTTATGCCATAAACCACATCTCAGATTAACTCATGAAAATAACATCCACAAGAAACTCAAAGTGTTATATAGTAAGGCTTTGAAAATTGAACTGAGATTCAAACCAGCATACATAAAAGATGTATACATTACGATCTAATACTAACCATGTTGACTGCTTGTAAAATATCAAAAATAACAACAACAATAAATAAATGAGTTGTTTTCAGAGATTTATAATAAAAATAAATATAAATTATACATAAATTATGTATTAAGTAAATATAATAAAAATAAATTAAAAGTAGAGACTACGTACCATGTTATTCAAAACTGCAATTCAAAGTTACTTAACAAAGAAGATGGAAAATTTAACCTGACCACAATGAAAAGGACAATCAACAGATTCCAACATTTATATGAATAATTTATCAAACAAAAATGATAAAGTAAATATTAGAACTAGGCTTCTTGTGGTGAAGGAAAATACATCATTATCTCCTGTGAGACAAAAATAGATTTATTATTTTTTTACGTTTATTTATTATTGAGAGACAGAGAGAGACAGAGCATGAGCATGGGGGGTGGAGGGACAGAGAGAGGGGGGAGACAGAATCTGAAGCAGCCTCCAGGCTCCGTCAGCACAGAGCCCGATGTGGGGCTCGAATTCACGAACTGTGTGAGATCATGACCTGAGCCGAAGTCAGATGCTTAACCAGTTGAACCATCCAGGTGCCCCAAGACAAAAATACATTTAAATGTGGCACATAGAATCTCTGTTGACAGTTACCTTCTGTATTCTGATGATGGTTAAACCTTTTTATTTGCCCTTTGCCCATTCAATCTGCCTAATTTTTAGTCTTTCAGTTTGTTTACATTTTTAATAATTTTGTAATGACAATAGAATTTTTTAAAATTCAAACTCTTCTTGTTGAGAATGTATGTCAATAGATGAATGGACATTTCAATACACCAGAAACTTTGGCTTCCAGGTGTTCCCTTATTTGTATCTTTTTTTACCTTTGAATGTATCCTTTCGATGTTATCTCCTTAAACTATAAGCTGTTGTTGATTTCAATATTTTCTTAAAAATAGCTATTAAAAACACCCATCCTACCTCATCTTTCCTTCTTTTCTTCCTTTCTCCCTTGCTTCACTTTCAATTCATTAGGATAAGAAAGTTGAATGAAAGCATAAGATTTCTTCAAGAAATACTAGATTTACGTAATGTTAATTTCATTCTGAAAAGTCTTTTTATTAGGGTGCTAGTTCTAAAAATCTAATTGCCATGCTTTGGCAAAGCTTAAAGATAATATTTTGTTTAAAACAATGCACAATTATAATCAGGACTATCATGCTTTTATATGAGCTAAAAAGCTTCATGGAACCTGAAACTTCACAAAGAAGTTTACAAATCCTTAAGGTGTCCTTACTTGCCATACTATGCCTTTGAATCAATGGTTTAGGTGACAGATTAAAAGAATACATAACTATTTCCCCAACGCCCATACTCTACTTAAAAGATGAAGAATTAAGAGAGTTTTTTCCAGGCATATCTCACAATTTCATTATGGCAGTTCTTTCTTTATGGTTTAGTATAATTTTAGTTGTGTTTTTAGGATTATATCTGGCTTTAAATGTGTAAAATTTTATTTTGGAATGCATGTTTTAGGGAATCTCTGAACAAATTAAAATAGCCAATATGATTTAAATTTCTCAATTTTTTTTCTACATAAAAATGTTTTATTTTGTTTGGAGTCACAAATTTTGATTCTTGTATCATTGTTTGATTTCTCTAGTAAAAATTACTTTGTTAGTGTTTTTTTTTTTCACCTGGTAATGAAGCAAGTTAAGAATCCCAATATGTTGGGGCACCTAGTGGTTCAGTCAGTTAAGCATCTGACTCTTGATTTCTACTTGGGACATGATCTCCTAGTTCTCGAGATCAAGCTTGGCAGTGGGCTCCACACTGAGTGTGGAGCCTGCTTAAGATTCTTTCTCTCACTCTTTCTCTGCCCCTCCTGTGCTCATGATATCTCTCAAAAGGAAGGAAGAAAAGAAATGGAAAGGGAAAAGAAGGGAAGAGAAGAATCCCAGGATGTTAACATTCAGTGCAATTATCTTCCTAAATAACATTTTTCTCCACCACATTTAACACGTAACGAGATAATAACAAGATAAAATCTCAGTTATATTTTTACCATATCAATATTTAAAGTACATGCCCCCCCAGAAATAGAATATGGAAGATAACCAGAAGAAATACATCCTAGTATATCCCAGATAAACAATTTTAAGACATCAACTCACACACACACACACACACACACACACACACACACACACACACACATACACACACACACACACACACACACACACACACACACACACATTTGCCACTGTATTACCTGTATTGATATAAGAAAATGTATTCTTTCTACAGAGCCATGAGATAGAAAACTGTTTTAAAATAAAAGGAATTTCAACTATGAATTTACCATGAAGCAGACCAAAACATCATTCCATACAGTACAAAAAATGTTGTAGGAAGTGAGAGAATAATTTTTTGGTGTTTTTGTTGATACCATTGGTACTGGGACCTTTAATTTAGGTTATTTGGAGAAAAGGGGATGGAATTGTCCTTATAGCTGTCATGATTAAAAGAACGTGAAATCATAAAACAATATATTTTATTTTGTGAGCAATAATAAGTGAACAGGGCAATCCTAGTAAAAGTTTTGATGTATTTGAAAAGTTACTTTAACTTAAATAAATTTTATGTTTATTTTTTGAGAGAGTGAGAGAGAGAGACAGACAGAGTATGAGTGAGTGAGTGGCAGAAAGAGAGGGAGACACAGAATCTCAGGCATACTTCAGGCTCTGAGCTGTCAGCTCGAACCCACGAACCGCGAGATCATTACCTGATCTAAAGTCTAATGCTTAACCGACTGAGCCACCTGGGCAACCCTAACTTATTTTAAATGGTTATTTATGTATTTATTTTGACAGAGAGGGCATGTGATCTGGGAAGGAGCAGAGAGAGAGGGAAAGAGAGAATCCCAAGCAGGCTCTGCACTGACAGCATAGATCTCATGGAACCCTGAGATCATGACCTGAGCTGAAGTCAAGAGTCTGATGCTTAACCAGCTGAGTACCCAGGTGCCCTTGAAGAGTTGCTCTAATACCTATCATATCAAGTTCTTATTTGTCTTCTCTATGCTGCCTGATTTCAGCCTTCTCTGCCTTGGTTAAACTAATCACCACTTAGGATCCCTTGCGTGTAACAGGCTTGAGATAGATCATTTTGAGTTTTATTTCTTTTTCTGTACTTGGTATGGTATATCCTGTGGTACAGACTGTACTAGGATTTGAATTGGTTGGATTTTAAGCTGTACTTTCAAATCTTTTACTAATAACTGTGTGACTTGGAAAATTTTTATTTTGTAAAATTTATAGTGTTCTAAAATGACATTTTTAGTCTTTGAACTCTATGTTTTAGCTCCAAATAGATTAATACTGTTGTCTTGTAGCAATTTTCTATTTTTAACTTGTAAAGATTGACCCTTTACAGAACTCAGTATCAAGCTTGAAGTCTTAGCTTCCCTTGGTTTTAATTTTTATCCCATGTCACAAATTTCTGGAACCTGCCTTTTCCATTTTAATTGAATAAATTAGTTTTGTTCTCAAGATGAATTTTAAAAGTAGACTATAAATGTACTTATGATTAGTCACCCTCTCTTGCAAGGTCAATTTTCATTGATTGGAATAAAAATTGTTAATCTCCAGCTTCACAATGATCAAATGTATGTTAGCCTCGTATTTTCCACAGGTATATAAATGATTTTAATCCACAGTGGATACTCATTTGGCCCACATTGAAATTTCTCTGTAAGTGTGCTCATTTTCCCCAGCTTGAGGTTTTTTTATACATTAACTCCTACATTATAATGAAAGTATAAAGTACAGTTTTACAGCACAGGGAGCTATTATAATATTTTTATAAAACTACTAATGAGTATTTGGGTACATTATTTATATGCAAATAAATGCATTTTTCTTTATAAAATATTGTTGATTAAAAACATACTTAATAGAGCTTAGTATTTTATACCAGGAGATATTTTTTCCTCAAATTTTTATGGCAATTGTAAGCAGTCAAATTGAGAAGCACAATATTTAGACATATTGATCTCTCCAAGTCCTTCAAGCTATTCTGTTCTATTTGCTAACTTATGAGAAATGTAAGAGGAACAACCATTTACTAGGAGGATAGTGGTTCTATATCCTAGGAATTTGAATAATGAACATTAGAGAAAGGAAAGGCCTAACTCTTCATTTATAATATTCCCTGTAAAAGCAAGATCACTGCCCACAGCTAGCCCTTGACTGTTGGAATGGAAGCCTCCCCTGCCCCCTTGCCCCTGACTGGTAGGGTTGCGGTTCCTTCTTTGGATCAGTGTCTGATAATCAGGGAGATAGACTCTTGAGAAAGAGTAAATTTATCAGCATCATTTTCTTTGACTGCTGTACCATTTTTAAATTCACATTTCAGTGAATTCCGAAGTCACCATTTTAAGTATAGAAAATGAAAGCCCTAAAAGCGTTCAGAAATTTTATATAACCCAGAAGTATTTCATGTGGAATTTTGTGTCAGAAATGAAGAATGAACTTTGGAAGCAACAGTCTCAATATAACACAATTTATTCAAAGATGTTTCATCACTTTAAGCTATGGAAACTTCTACAGTTAAGCATATCCTAGATATGTTCCTGATGATCAAAACATATAGAACCATAAGTTAGGACTATTATTGGTAAGTTTTCCCTTTTCCTTGAAAGAGTTAATTATGTTCTTGCCAAACCAATGCAGATGGTATTTTACAGGTGACCCCCTTTGTGCAAGGGAGACATAATGATTCAGACTAAGGAGAATTGAGTAGATCTGGCTTTTAGAGTTGCAATGGATATCCAGAATTCCTCCTTATTGATCATAGATACAAATTGGAAAAGAAAAAGAAGGAGACTTTGGAAAATGGAAGTAGGGTTAATATTCAAGACTTACTCTACACACTGCTGCTAGAATTATCCAGAGTCACATGAATGCACAAGGGCAGACTGATACATACGAGAGTATTTATTACATTTAGTGCCTTTTTACATTCCCATCTAAGAAAGGTCACAGTTCATACAGAAATATGTAATAGTAAAGTAGGCTGTGCTATATCAGCTATATTATTTTTCCACTATGTAGGAATATGTGCCTGGAGGTATGTACTTTATACCCTATTTCTTTACAGTGCTTGTTTTTCTGATTTTGTGGAGGTCAAAAGAAAATGTAGAAAATGCATGAACATGAAGGTCATTATTCTGAGGTTCTGTTAGGTTATAAAATAAGAGGAAATTCAAAGATGACAACCATGCAAAACATCTGGCATCCTGTCACCTGAATATTTTTATAACTAAACTGCTACATGTGCTTTTGTGTGACTGTGCCAGATGGACACTGCAATTATATACTACAGTGAATTACTGGTCTCGAAGGACGACATTTGCATGCTTCCACGTACACCATTTATGCACTCAGGATAAGAAAGGGCTACAAAAAAGAAACCAAAGTGAAGGTTGGGGAAAAAAAAAAACCCTAACTGGCTCAATTTTAGTTTTTCTGTGAGTATCGATTGTTTTACATATTAATGAAAAATTACCAGATTGTCAAAATATATTTACTTTTTTTTTCTTAATAATATTGATACCTAGGGGTGCCTGGGTGGCTGAGTTGGTTAAGTGTCTGACTTCGTCTCAGGTCATGATCTCACCGTCTGTGGGTTTGAGCCCCATAATAGGTTCTGTGCTGACAGCTCAGAGCCTGGAGCCTGCTTCAGATTCTGTGTCTCCCTCTCTCTGCCCCTCCCCCACTCATACTCTGTCTCTCTTTCTCTCAAAAATGAACAAAAATTAAAATAATAATAATAATAATAATATTGATACCTATGTGTAAATAAAGACAATCTGATGCCCCATCTTTTTCATAAGTGGAATGACTTAATCCAGGGACAGAAGTATCATATAAAAATAAAATTTCCATAAAATTCTTAATACGTTGATTCTCTTGGATTTCTTATAATTAACTTGAGAAATCAATGCTTGCATTAAATGGAGATACTAGTCCTGTACACACAGTACCTCACTCACATGCCTCTGTGTGTCTAGACCATCTTCTCCTCAGCTACCGAATACCAACAACTAGTATTCAGCAACTTTTAGATGCTTTGGGAGATTTTTTTCTGTATCTAGTACAAATAACTTCTACCGGTTTCTTTTGAAACAAACTAATTGGAAAATTTAACCCTTACCAGAATCTAGAAAGTAATTAATAACTCAATTTTTAAATATACACATATATTCAGAAATAAAGAGAGTAGACACTGTTATTTGCTAAGAGTCTAATTTGGGCCTGGTATTTTAAATACATTATATACTTTAACCATTTCTTCTTTTTTTTTTTTTTAATGTTTATTTTTGAGAGAGAGAAAGAGGGACAGAGAACGAGCCGGCAGTGGGGGGAGGGGGGGCAGAGAGCAGGGGGGAAACACAGAATCCGAAGCAGACTCCAGGCTCTGAGCTGTCCGCACAGAGCCCAACACAGGGTTCGAACCCATGAACTGTGAGATCAGTACCTGAGCTCAAGTTGGACTCTTCACCCACTAAGACACTCAGGCACCCCTATACTTTAATCTTAATAAAGATGTTTAAAGAAGGTAACATTATTGCACTTTCACCATAGGGAAATTCAGCAATTGAGGAAGACAGTTTGAACTGGGGCAGTCATTTTAAAAGTGGCAGATTAAGAAGTAGAACGAAGGGCGCCTGGGTGGCTCAGTCGGTTAAGCGTCCGACTTCAGCTTAGGTCATGATTTCATGGTCCGTGAGTTCGAGCCCCGCGTCGGGCTCTGTGCTGACCTCTTAGAGCCTGGAGCCTGTTTCAGATTCTGTGTCTCCCTGTCTCTCTGACCCTCCCCCGTTCATGCTCTGTCTCTCTCTGTCTCAAAAATAAATAAACGTAAAAAAAAAAAATTAAAAAAAAAAAAAGAAGTAGAACGAAAGTCTGATTATCGACAAGATCCATGGGCTTTTCACAAAACCATACTGATACACATATAATTAACTGCAGTAACATGACTAATTGAGATTTTAAATTATTGACTTCAGAAATAAATTTTTCCATCTTTGCTGATATCTGCACAAATTTACTAATATATATCTAATATTATTTCCCATAAACATAGAGCACATCCAAACATCAGTTTCAAAACACTTACTATTCTATAAAATACAGTCCATCATTCTCAAAGACTATAATCTATATTAATACAAGAATCCCCTCTGGCCATTCGCATGAAGTTTGGATGTTAGTAAAGATATCTGGGCAGGTTGCTTCAATTTCATCAACACTTTGATTACACAGTCCTTGTGCAAAAGTGTTCTAGGATAGACTGTAATCCAGGAGCCTGCAACTATATCATACATATATACATATGGCAGGACTTGTGTGCAATACAGTTTCTGTTCTTTCCTGGGTGGATCATACTAGGGGAGCTGGAGCCTTGTTTTGTTGGTTGACTTCTCTTTTTAAGTTATCCCCAACTGGATGGGAGATATTAAACATCAACTTGAACAACTTTGAAGAACAAAATTTGTTCAAATAACACTATGAGCATTTTGTAATACAATTCCTACAAGGATCATGCTAAATTACAAAGGGCTGCCTTGAGAGCTCTGTCCATTGAACAAGATCTCAGATTTGTTTGGTTGTCATATTTCAATATGTGCCATTCTTTCCAGAAGAAGTGCTGAAGAAAAATCTAATTGCATTTTTATTATCTATTTGAAAGTTGCAAATAGCCTAAAATAAGCAAAATATACTTTAATATACACAGTCATAATCACATTGAAATGCTTCACTATTATGACAAACATGTTTATAAATAATTTAACCTTTACATTGCAACCCTAGCAACAACAAAATCCTTTCTCTATAGGAAAAAACTTTTTACAGATTGAATAACTTCTGCAAAGTAATAAAGTGAAAAAAATTATATTTTATAATTTCTTCTAACTAAGTAAACACTTCCCCCCCCACAATTAAAACAAAAACTTATTAAGAAAATAGATTTAAACCAAAAGAGCTATGAATCCTTTTTGCTAGAATGCCACTATAAATCAGGCATGCATGGACATCTGAATTAAACCGTATTCACCAGGTTAGTTGCTAACTAAGGCTACTATAATTGCTAAAGGATTTTTTTTTTTGCTTCTTTCCCTACTTCAAGAAGAATAATTATTCAGAATTCATACATTTCTGCATTAGTTGAAGAAATGGTGACTCCATTCATGTTTTTTGCTAATATTTCTCTACAGCTGTCCATCTATACTCTTTTTTTAACGTTTATTTATTATTAAGAGACAGGGCATGAACAGGGGAGGGGCAGAGAAAGAGGGAGACACAGAATCGGAAGCAGGCTCCAGGCTCTGAGCTGTCAGCAGAAAGCAAACTCACCGACTATGAGATCATGACCTGAGCTGAAGGCGGACTCTTAACCGACTGAGCCACCCAGGCACCCCCATATATACTTTTGAATAAACTTATCACTTGACATCCTTTTGCATCAATAAAACTTAACAAGTTATCATGATGTTAGATATATTGGAGAAGTTATGAGAACAGGTATTTAAATACTCAACAGATATGATTCAAACATAAATATGTCTTTATTTATGAATACAAATTTGATGTGTCAGTGGCTGTGATAATTTACCATGCTTATATTACATTAAAATAGGTCTGAATTCAAGTATTTTACTTCATAATTCATATGAACAAAAAAGTGAAAATTAATACTATTTTAAGAGATTTAAGTTAAGAAATGAAGTCGATTATTAGCTTTGTTATAGAAAATAGACTTCTATTTATATTTCAAAAATGGAATCAAAAATCAATCTACCTGTTTAATTGGTAAAAATAAGTCCCAAATATGTAAACGCTGAATTCTACCTTACTTGAAATTAATTTGTTATATATGAAACAATAGTGAGTACAGAATGATAGAGGCAAGATTAAGAGTATATTCCAAATGCCATATATATGGTAAATGCTATTAGATTTCTTGAGAGAGTACAGTCTCTGTGGAATGGCATGGCTAGAGCCAACTTTATGAAGTTGAAAGGACTTACAGGGGTGGGACAGTCAGAGTGCAGAAATTGACTATACAAATTGAGTTAAGATCCATAGAGATTCACTTTTTATCTGGTACTCAAGAGCTAACTCTTTCCAATTTTAACCTGGCAATAAAAATTTCAGAGTTTCCAGAGTACAGGATCTAATTTCATGGTATTCTGTTTTTGGAGTTGTGAATAAACCTCATCATCCGCAGGTAATGGGGAGGAGATTTGAGATCCAACTTCTGGAGTTTGTCTTTGAATAGCCATGAGTAAATCAAATCAGAGGTTTTGCCCTGCAGTTATTCTGAAATTTGCTGGTAAAGTTAGAAGTTGTGAGACCAGTGTTAGAATGGAATAGGGGGAGCTATGAAGGCAGGGTCAGGTGAAATTAACTTTCTTAGTAACCAGCATCAAAATTCATTATCTTCTCTCCTTAGTTTTCCTTTCTTAAACAACCACATTCTTGTCATTGTCTAAATCTAGATAAATTTTTTTTTGACTCTGGACAAAGGACATCTTATTTCCATCAGATTTTATCTTAAAATAGGCTCCTGCTTTTTTGGCGACATCATACAGCCTGGGATTGCCATGGCAGATGTTTACTGTTGCTGCTGTTGTTGATGTTTATCCTTATTGTATGTAGAAGCCTAAGAAATATTTTTGCTACATTCTTTTTGCCAATATTTCACTGACTTTAATTCCTTACTGAATTTTTAATACAGCCAAGATTTAATCTTGGCATTATATGCCAAATATGGTATATGTTATCTGGCATTATACCAACATTTTTTGCAGGCACTCAGTCTTTGTTGCATGATAGAAATAAGGCTTATTCCCAACAATAATAATTAAAGAATAATTCTCAAGAAGTAACTAGAGCCTCGATTTGCTTTCCAGTATAAAAAATGAAAAAAGTAAAAGGACATGCCAGTAGTGCAGTTGAGTTTAATGGAATATTAAGTTTTATGGAAACTACCTGAATACAATAATTATATTTATAGCAGCTGGTACCTGCACTTTCCATTATTTGCCTTATGTCTGCCTGAACATTCATAGGACACTCATAAATACTGCCTCATGTGGTAAATGAATATATTCATTGTCTATGTACTGGCTGCCCATTTCCTGTTACTTATTTTTTTCCCAAAATTATTATCTTGGCCCAGGCCAACTAGCATACACTGGTTAGTCAAGTGCACAAATCCAGTTTACTGTAGATGGAAGATATTCTTTATAAGAATGAATTTCATGGTAATTTACCTCTCTCAGTTCAGTTTACTCAGAAATTTTTAAAAAATTTTTTTTTCGACATTTATTTATTTTTGGGACAGAGAGAGACAGAGCATAAACGGGGGAGGGGCAGAGAGAGAGGGAGACACAGAATCGGAAACAGGCTCCAGGCTCTGAGCCATCAGCCCAGAGCCCGATGCGGGGCTCGAACTCACGGACCGCGAGATCGTGACCTGGCTGAAGTCGGACGCTTAACCGACTGCGCCACCCAGGCGCCCCTCAGAAAATTTTTTTAATATGAAATTTATTGTCAAATTGGTTTCCATACAACACCCAGTGCTCACCCAACAGGTGCCCTCCTCCATGACCATCACCCACTTTCCCCTCCTTCCCACCCCCATCAACCCTCAGTTTATTCTCAGTTTTTAAGAGTCTCTTATGGTTTGGCTCCCTCCCTCTCTAATTTTTTTTCCTTCCCCTCCCCCATGGTCTTAAGTTTCTCAGTATCCACACAAGAGTGAAAATATATGGTATCTGTCTTTCTCTGTATGACTTAATTTCACTTAGCATAACACTCTCTAGTTCCATCCATGTTGCTACAAAAGGCCATATTCCATTCTTTCTTATTGCCAAGTAGTATTCCATTGTGTATATAAACCACAATTTCTTTATCCATTCATCAGTTGATGGATGTTTAGAATCTTAAGAAAAAATTTTTAATAGCCTTAAGGTTATTAAAACCATTAAAAATAGACATCATTATTCACTTATTTTCTCAATGTCTATTCCTGAACTTGTCTTATGATTTTTTAATATTTTATGGTATATGAATTATATTTTTCTTGGATTTAGCATTCTGAGTTTTAACTAGGATAATATATAATTTTATTATCCAAAATGAGATACTTTCAAGAATTAAATGAGGTACTTGTGATAATTAGGCAGAGAAAACAGTCATAAACAAGCAGTATCCCAGGTAAAATTATAATTTAAATCATATTAATATATTAATGAACAATTGGATATAATATAATTCATGATTATCTCTGTAGTCAAGTAATCACAAATTTACCACCATTTCCTGTTTTTTCTGGTCTACAACATAAACACATACTGGATATTTATTTTACTTTGCTGCAATAAATATTTGTAAACTCTATATTACATATGAGAATGCACTGTGGGAAACATTGCATCTTCAACATCATTGTTATGGATTTAGAGAAACAAGGAAAAATTAAATGTAACTTTCCAAAAGGAGCCATTTAAAGTAGACAAGCTTATATATAACTAACACCTGTATAAAATTATGTTGAGTATAAATAGACAAACTAGTATTAAGGAAAGAGAATTTTTTTTCTTTTAATTTTTTTTAACGTTTATTTATTTTTGAGACAGAGAGAGACAGAACATGAACAGGGGAGGGTCAGAGAGAGGGAGACACAGAATCTGAAACAGGCTCCAGGCTCTGAGAGGTCAGCACAGAGCCCGACGCGGGGCTCGAACTCACAGACCGCGAGATCATGACCTGAGCCGAAGTCGGCCGCTTAACCAACTGAGCCACCCAGGCGCCCCTAGGAAAGATAAATTTTTTTACAAGAAAAGTATTTAAGTTGAATTTTGAAGAATGGGTAAGATTTTGATGGAATAGAGTATACATTATGTCAATCACACTCTAATGAGGAAACAGGAAATTTATTGAAATGATTATCCTTGATGAAAGAGCTATTAGCCCAACTGGATAGGGAACCAACCTTGAAATTATCAGTAACAAGAAATCAGTGTCATCTTTACACCTAACAAAGGAGGCAGGGGTTTTCTAGAGCCAAGGTGTACCAACGTCACCCAACAGAAGTGAGAAGAGCAGTGGTCCTTGCTCATTGGAACTAGAGTCTCAGAGGTAGTAGAGTAGCTTTGGGAGAAGCAAAGAGGGAAGGAGAGTATTTATCTGACTTCTTCCTTTTTCCTCTTCTCCTGTTCCCTGCCTGTGCTTTCATTGACTAAACTCATCTGGAAACCAGCTGACTCAGAAGCCTGGAGGAGAGAGGGTTAATGCAGGGGAGGGGCCAGGGTATATTTAAAAAAGGAATTTTGATCAAAATTAAAGGATATGGGAAAATAGTAGGTTCTTTCTTGTATGTAAAAGAAGGCATCACTAATAATGTCCATTCATTGTTAATCTGCTCATCAATCCCTCTACATTTTTTATATTTTCTTGATGTCTTTTTTTGTGTGTGAGAACCAATTATCCCTGCCAAATCTATGGAAGTTTAGTGGGACATCAATCATAGTAATCAAATATCCTTGACCCATGATACGATGGCACATCATGTGGTCTGGCGAAATCATAATTTCTCCTCATATATTCCTGTATATGACAGCTTTGAGCTGTCAGCACAAAGCCCAATGTGGGCTCAAACTCACAAACTGTGAGATCATAACATGAGCCTAAGTCAGATGCTCAACCAACTGAACCACCCAGACACCTCTAGCACAAATATTTATATATAGATGAAGGTAAAGCATCTATGTTACTTTTATTTATGTTGTTTATAAAGCCAGTTCTAGCACTAATCGTATAAAGTACTTTATGTTTCTCATTAAATTGAGTTGGCACCTTACTAAAATTTAGTTGACTAGTTGTCAGTTCTACTTTTCAAAATATCTGTTCTTAGATGCTCTGATTGATTCTTATATACATAATTAGGTTCTAGTAAATTTTAAGTAAATTGACTCCAATATTTCTTAATTTTTAGATTTATTTGTAACTGAATTTACTTTTTTAAGCCCCATGGAGAGATACACTTGATATACAATATTGTGTAAGTTAATGTGTTATCAGCAGAATGTTGGTATGATACACTTATATTTTGCAGTATGATTACTATCATAATGTTAGTCAACACACCCATCACATCTCATAATCACCATTTCTTTTTTGTGATGAGTACATTTAGGTTTACTTATAATACAGTATATAATACAGTTATATATAATACAAGTTATGTAAATTATATGTATATATATTTTTTCAAGTTTATAATATAAGCCTATAACACTTTCTTTTTAATTTTATTTTTAATTTTTTTTTAATTTACATCCAAATTAGCATATAGTGCAACAATGATTTCAGGAGTAGATTCCTTAGTGCCCCTAACCCATTTAGCCCATCCTCCCTCCCACAACCCCTCTAGTAACTCTCAGTTTGTTCTACATATTTATGAGTCTCTTCTGTTTTGTTTCCCTGTCTGTTTTTATATTATTTTTGTTTCCCTTCCCTTATGTTCATCTGCTTTGTCTCTTAAAGTCCTCATATGAGTGAAGTCATATGATATTTGTCTTTCTCTGACTAATTTCACTTAGCATAAAGCCCTTCAGTTCCATCCACATAGTTGCAAATGGCAAGATTTCATTCTTTTTGGTTGCCAAGTAATACTAAATTGTATAAATATATATATATATATATATATATATATATATATATATATATATATATATATATATATATACCACATCTTCTTTATCCATTCACCCATCGATGGACATTTGGTCTCTTTCCGTACTTTGGCTATTGTTGATAGTGCTGCTATAAACACGGGGATGCATATTTTGAAACATGGGGATCCCTTAGAAACAGCACTCCTGTATCCCATGGATAAATGCCTAGTAGTACAATTGCTGGGTCGTAGGGTAGTTCTATTTTTAGTTTTTGAGGAACCTCCATACTGTTTTCCAGAGTGGCTACACTAGCTTGCATTCCCACCAGCAATGCAAAAGAGATCCTCTTTCTCCGTATCCTTGCCAACATCTGTTGTTGCCTGAGCTGGTAATGTAAGCCATTCTGACAGGTGTAAGGTAGTATCTCATTGTGGTTTTGATTTATATTTCCCTGATTATGAGTGAAGTTGAGCATTTTTTCATGAGTCGGTGGGCTATCTGGATGTCTTCTTTGGAGAAGTGTCTATTCATGTCTTTTGCCCATTTCTTCACTGGATTATTTGTTTTTTGGGTGTTGAATTTCATAAGTTCTTTATAGATCTTGGATGCTAACCCTTTATCTGATATGTCGTTTGCAAATATCTTCTCCCATTCAGTCAGTTGCCTTTTAGTTTTGCTGATTGTTTCCTTGGCTGTGCAGAAGCTTTTTATTTGATGAGGTCCCAGTAGTTCATTTTTGCTTTTGTTTCCCTTGCCTTTGGAGATGTGTTGAATAAGAAGTTGCTGTGGCCAAGATCAAAGAGGTTTTTGCCTGCTTTCTCCTTGAGGATTTTGATGGCTTCCTGTCTTACATTGAGGTCTTTCATCCATCTGGTGTTTATTTTTGTGTATGGTATAAGAAAGTGGTCCAGGTTCATTCTTCTACATGTTGCTGTCCAGTTTTCCCAGCACCACTTGCTGAAGGACTGTCTTTATTCCATTGGATATTATTTCCCACTTTCTCAAAGATTAGTTGGCTATATGTTTGTGGGTCCATTTCTGGGTTCTCTATTCTGTTCCATTGATCTGAGTGTCTGTTCTTGTGCCAGTACCATCCTGTCTTGATGATTACAGCTTTGTAGTATAGCTTGAAGTCTGAGATTGTGATGCCTCCTGCTTTAGTTTTCTTTTTCAAGATTGCTTTTGCTATTCGGGATCTTTTCTGGTTCCATACAAATTTTAGGGTTATTTGTTCTAGCTCTGTGAAGAATGCTGGTATTACTTTCATATGGATTGCATTGAATATGTAGATTGATTTGGGTATTG